>NW_027526361.1:176229522-176344522 GCF_048455015.1 Haemaphysalis longicornis | reverse complement strand
CATTTTCTGCTGGGTCAGGCGACAGCATGCATTCACCACGCTGATCCTTAATTATTACAATTGGACCACTGCTCACGGCTATAACAACAGCTCACGTAAATTACACCACAAGAAAAAAAATCTTCTGAAAAGCCATCAATCCAGGCCTCATAGTTTTTTTTCATTTTTTTGTGTGAACTAATTATGTCCATCCAGCAGCATAACAAGGACAGGATCAAAAAGCAATCATGAACTCGTTCATATTAGGCCGTTTCAAGCAAAAACGTTTTATTGGGGAATTTGTAATAGCGAAAATGTCGCTGCAATTACTTAATTTACAATCCGCTACGAATACTGCACCAAAGGATCGATAAAACCGTAATTTTTTTGTTTTTGTCGATCGGAAAGGGCAAAATTAACGGAAAATGCGCCGCAGCCTCTATTTCTCATTTCGCTTCCCACACTCCACTGCATCTACAGTATATTTAAACAATCGGATGTCCCTCGGAACAAGATTCAAGCGCTCCGCGCGTACAGCAGCAGCGTTTCCTGGCCGCCGACAATACTGGACAATACGGCCGGTCGCGCGGCCGCGCGCGCGGTTAGCCGCCGCTTTCAGTTGTCGTTGACTACAGCGCCGCCGCTATTTTCTGCGCGAAAGGAGCACCGCTCCGGGCCGCCGGTCGGGCCACTCTAAAACTTCTAGTACACTCTAGTAAGGGGATCGCAGGAGGAGAGTCGAGTCCGGCCGTGGACAGAGTCAGTCGGCCCAGCGTTTCGTCCGCCGGCCGCCGACGGGTCGTCGCAATTCGTTCGCTCAGTTGAAACGAAGCCAGGACATGTTTGTGAATGGACGAACGGGCCTTTCTTTACTCGGTTAGTTTGTACACTGTATCTAGCTCCAAGTCAAGGTCGCTTCACACAAGCGCTGCACAAGCGCACATGCGACGCTTCGCTGACTGGTACGCCAGTAGGAAAATATAAGGCCTCTTGAAGGCGGGAGAAGAGTCAGCGAAGTCAATATAGGTACTAAGGAAATAAAATCAACTGATATTTTACCGTACAGCGTAAAACTAGGGCGCGGGAAGCACTTTTTTTGCGCTGGGCGAACAAGCACAGCGGCCAGCAGCACGACTACGCATCTGCGAACGCTTTTCCGTCTAAGAAATGCAATTGCTAGACGTGAGATATTGTGGAAACTTGGGGGATGCTTACTGCACGAGCGCAAAACAACAAACAGTCACCTAAGCTGCTAGGAATGCTAAAACTAAATAAAAGTGTAAACTGGTTATACATTATATACTTTATACTTCCAAAGTCAGCGGCACTCGCCTGTGGTCGAGTGGTTTGGAGCGTTAGTTATGTCATCGCAAGTGTTGTGCAAGTCACAAGTTTGAATCCCCGTGGGTACGTCCTTTTTTTTATAAGTTAACTTTTTCATTTTACGCCTATGTTTTCTATGCTGCGTCCACCTTTTTTTGGGCCGCAACGTTCATTGCTCCACGAACTAGTTCACAGAACGCGCGCAGGCTGGCACTGGCGCGCTGCGAGTTCTCGTTGGCGTGCTGTTGCCATAAGCACCGACTGCTTGCGGGCAGTGGGCACAGGCCAGAATCAACAGACCCTTGGCCTGGTGCGAACACGCTTTTTACGATACAGACATGAGTGAGGCAAGCTCCAAATATGGGGGAAAAGCGCATGGCATTTGAGCGTCTGCGGGGACGCGGAGGGCGTTCATGCACTGCGTAGGACTATGCTACGATTCCAAGCCGTCCTGGGAGGCTTATCTTATGCATTTTACAGCCGACAACATGGCAGAAGCGCGGTACGATGATTACTGAGATATTGAGAATGCCCATCCAACAACGCCATCGGTTGTGTTTTACAGAACCGAAACCGAAACTTGTTTGATTGCTAACCTTGGGTATCGTCCAATCACGGTGCCCCCTCCTCCCAACGTCACAGCCTTAGTTGGTGCGGCCGCCGCAAACCGCGCATGGTAGTTTTTCTTCTTTCGCGCTTTGTAAAATAATTACCGATTTGTCAACCGGATAAACGATGAAAAGTGTGCTAATTTGAGCCAGTCTACGCAGTGCGAGCAAAAACGGGAGCTTGACAAATTTACTTCAGTGTCCCTTTAAGTGGACACAGCTTTCGTCATCCCGAAAGAAAACATACGTTGTTATTGCTTTGTTTGGCGTCCACGCCATAGCTCTTCACACCGCTTAGTCCTGCCGATTCCCCAGCTTTAAAGGAGTACTGACACGAAATTTCAAAGCTGAGATAACTATGTAAAACGCTTCATTTTTATCAGGAGATATCTCCCAGCAAGTTTTAACAGCAACCGTTCAGCGAAACATATTTAAAATCCATTTTAATCTTCGCCCGCACGAGAAAGCCCAGGGCGGGCCGACATGACATCATCTGCTACTTGCCCCAAACTGCCGACGTCGGGGCTCCCGTGACGAAGCCGACGCGCTGGCTGGGGTTGGCGCGCGCTGCTCGGGCGTGTGTACACGTCATGGTTTTGGGACTGACGTCATGCTGCCCGTGCCTGTGGGGACGGCGAAGACCTCGGCCGGTCTGGGCGCGCGCGTGCGCTCGCTCGCGCGTGCTTCCAGAGAGGCAGCGATACGGCAAGAATGGTGACGTCACGTGATACATCCTGTCATGGCGGCCGCTCGGCGTTTTTTTGTCGAAACCGAAACTGGCACGAATAAACGACGCCGTAAATGAATGTTTACGCTGCGCTCGACCGTCTAATCTGTCATTCTATGATTAGTGGGCTGGTAGGCACGCATAGCAGCGAAAAAAAACGTAACACGAAAATTTCGTGTCAGTACTCCTTCAAGGGAGCCGCTAGGGTTGGGCTGGTCCGGCGGCCTCTGCGTCCACACGGAGTGGCGCCTAGAGAATTACGCTACGAATGGAGTCGCGCGGACACGTAGCTTCCGCAACGCGTGTTGCTCAGACAGCCTGCAGAGGCTACAGCACAGAGGCGCGGGCTGAAGCCGAACGACGCCGCGAGTAGCCTACACAACCTTTGAACATCTAAATAACCACATATACGCTGATCATTCAGCGAGAAAAATCGAGTCGATATCAATCACGCTTATGCGATTCAACTAATCCACTAGCTTTAATGAACGGGTCGTCATCGCAATGAACTTCCTTGTCAAGCGCTATACATTGAAATTTGTGGCAGAAACTGTGTATGAGCCTGTAGGCCAGTGCTTAAGTTGTCAATGCAACGTCCCTCAGGCTTAAACAATATATAATGTTCTTCAGACATTATTTCATTATTCGCATGTCTGACCCTTTCTCATACCGAAACGTGCGCGCGCCGAAACGTCCGCGTAATTAGATGTCCGTGTACTGAAAAGACTACCGAAACGACACGTGCCGAAAAATACCGGAGCCGAGCTCTGGGCCTTTTAGATGCGACGCTGAGAGCATCTCTTGTCGGCGGCGCTGTCCTTCCTGCGTGCGTCCGTTGTTGTCCGCACCGCTGCGCCCCTCCTCCTCTCGCCGTGATAGCGCAACCTCTTCCCCAACATCTGTGGCGCGCGCAGTGCGGCGCGCTCTCTCACTCCGCCGGTGGGCGGCGCTGCGTGCGGCGCAAGCGCGCTGTGCGCATGTGCAGCGCCCTCTCTCTCCGCGGTCTCCTCTCCTTCGGGCGCGCTGCGCATATGAGTGCCGCGCTCCGGCCGGTCTCTCAGTCGACGGTCGTCCGCGCTACGCTTGCTCTCTCTCTCTCTCTCTCGCATTACCCGACGATTGCTCATGCAATTCGAGTAATCGACCCAACGGAAACGCACAATGATACCCCCTTCAGCGTCGCATCACACCAGGGTTCCCGCGAGGGGACGTGGGCGTAATTTTTATGTGGTTTTTAAGGCCCGGTGAAGCTGTGTACCCACGACTTTTGGTCAAAGATGACTTCTCATAAACGACGGGAAAACAAGGAAAGGAGTAGGAATAACTAAATTAAATTGAAATGGACTCGAAGGTTGTCAACCATTACGTGAGGGTTGTCAACCACTCGAAGGTTGTCAACTATTCTTTCCCACTTGTCACGAGTGTGAAGGTGAGGTTGATGCTCCTACCTTCAACTTTCAATGCGGACAGCGAGCATGTGATCTAGCGAGGCCCCTGACAGCTGGGGGCCCAGGGCTGCAGCCCCCGTAGCGCCCCCCCCCCCCCCCCCCCCCTAATCCAGCCCCGGTCCCACCCACGCTACGAGCGCTGATTCGTTGGTGAACACATTATAACTGTTTCACCTACCTTCACGAAGCACTGCGAAAATTCCTGCACTAGAAACCGCAGAGAGGCAAACATTGTCTAAAATTATTTCAAACGTTATACTATAGTACAGGACATCCATGTTTTCGATTCTGGGGCAATTAAAGAGAACAAAAAAATAGTGCTTACAGTCGACACACAGCAGGTTTCAAAATTTTCGCACGCGACTACACCCAAGGGGTAAACAACTTCCCTGAATTCGATTAATATACCATGCAGGTCAAGTGCTGCCGTAAGGAAGACCATACACCATTTATAAAATCTTAAACATAATCAGTGCCCAGATCAGCGTTCAACAACAGTACTGAGGCAGTTCCACTGTTGCTCAGAGGCAATAAATTCGGCGGGTCAAAGTTCTGGCTGAAGCAAAAGCGCCCCTATGGCCAGACGCGAGGACTACGTTGTTTTCCCGGTCGTGCCGGTAGTGGTCATGCCGGTAGTGGGTGCCGCGGTCGTCGTGCTGAGTATGCTGGTGCCCTTGTAAGGCGAAAGCTCGAGCCTCCTCTCGTACGGCTCGATGCAGCCCCTGGCGAAGTCGACGAAGATCTCTTCCAGGTTGCAGTCGGACACGAAGGCGTACTCGAAGGCGTACAGCTTCTGCAGACTGTTCACGCGGGCGAAGACTTCGCTCCACGGAATCTTCTGCCAAAGGTGGAACTTGAACACCCCCTGCACAAAAAGCAGCCACGTTTCTGGAAATTGAAGGCTATAGGATCCCTGTACTGATAAATAATTAGCTAATTATAATTAGTGCAGAGAAATTCCGCCTGTTTTATACGACATAACGGCAATCGTGCCGGTAGCATAACGTAGATGCAGAAATGATTTTGTTGCCTATGCAAATTTCATAAGATGTTCCATCTTTGTTCACATTTGTTCATACAGTTTTTTGCGTAACATTATGATGCGGAGCAGAGGGGGGAAAGACGTGGATATGTGGAGGCTCAACGTTAGGCCTAACATCGTACTTTGCAGTCTAGTGTTTTCGACTGCTAGCCCCCGCTCGATGAGCAGTGAGCATGACGTTACCCGGTATGTCATGAGGCTCGATGTTTAGGTTACTTAATGTTGCGACTAAACATACCCCATAGACCTGCCGCAGCACAGCTCTGAGATTTAAGTTGCAAACCGGTACCCATAGGAAAAAGTTCTCATGTACTTCGAACTGCAGGTTTTCCGGATGACGTCGCAAAACCTCATGGCGTAAGGTAAGTCCTAAGTTCCCGCGCACACTGGGCAGCTGCTACTGTTACTGTAGTGTTGCAGCCCCACACGTACAGAAGCAGGTACGCGCTGTGATGTGCAGGACAAACTGAAAGCAAAGCGTTAGGCCTGATTTCCGGAACGTGACCGATGATTTCGTCTCTGCAAAGTTTCACGCACACACAGAACAGCACACACCTGCAACCAACGCGTCATGACGGTGCATGTGTGCCGCTTTGGGGCGATGTGCCGGGGTCGACACAACCAAACCGACGGTGTTTCGTCTGTTTATAAGTATAGATGCGCACTCTGCTTTTATAACTTCGCCCAAGTCCAGCCGAGAATGTGCTAGCCCTTGATTTTGCAGCGAAAGCTACACTGGCCGAGGTTGAGGAGTTTCGCGTGGACCTTGAAGGGCCGTGCTGCGGAAGCGCGAGGAGCATTGGACTGGATTGGAATAAATTAGATTGTATTGGATTGGACTGGAAATCCAATCCAATTGGAGTGCGGGTGTGTAGAGGAATGGGTCTGCACATTCGCAGGTCTGCGCATTCCAGAGGAGTAACGTCATAGCCGCGGCAGACGCACTGGCGCAGGCGCGTGCCCAGCTGTGCGCCTTCGTTGCGGAGTAGCCGAGTCTGACGCTGTGCCGGAGCCGCTTGATAGCCGTTTCGCGCGGCTCCTGGAGAGCCGTGCTGCGCATGCGCGAGGAGCAGTGACTGGACTGGACTGGACCGGACCGGATTGAATTGGATTGGACTGGACTGGACTGGAATGGACTGGATTTGATTGGATTTCTGAAACTTAGCTCACGCTACGTATATCCTGACATAGCCGAGCTAAGCTACTGCTAATTTTTTAGATGCGAACGCATCTTATTCACTCGCCTTGTCCCTGCATCCATCCGGCGTTGTCGGCGTTGTCGGCGTCCGCCCCTCCCCCATTCTCATCGCCGCGCCAGCTGCGCTCTCCCCCGCTCACCCCCTCTCCTCTCCGATAGCGAACACTCTCTCGCCAGGGGCATTGGATTGGATTGGATTGACTTGGATTGGATTTCGATTGGATTAAAGTGGATTGTGTTGGATTGTGTTGCGTCATAGCCGCGGCAGACGCACTGGCGCCGGCGCATGTGCAGTACTCTCTCTTCCGCGGTCTCCTCTCCTTCGGGCGCTCTGCGCATATAACCGGTGTGCCGCTCTCCGGCGGCCTTTCGGTCGACGGTTGCTCTCTCCGCCTGCGCTTGAAACCCCCTCAGCGTCGCATCACACCAGGGTTCCAGCAAGGGGAGGTGGGCGTAATTTTTTCACTTACACCCCGTAGCTCAGTGTTCTTCTTGGAGCGTCCAGAAGCGCACACCGCGAGGGCGACTTTCTCTTATTTCGGTCAAACTGCGGGCGGCCACAAAGGGGGTAAGTAGCAGTGGTGTATACGGGGGTTCAATTTGGGGACTGGCCACGCCACAAAAGCATTGCGAGAAAGAACATCACAAGAGAAAAAGTAAAAAAAAAAAACAATTCAAATCGTAACTGTTCGAAATACAGGATGCGCACAACAGAAGGCTTGTTGTAATTATTCTTTTTTGTTGTTTCTCATCCAGGTGAAGCGCGCAGTGGCTGATCAAGGAGGGAAGCGCAAATTTCGAATCCGCCTAGGCTTCGTGAATGGCTCTGGGTCAGAAAATAGTGACCGTTGTTCTGCTTTTTATTATGCAGATTGGGTGGGCCTGCTCATTTACCAAAGTTTGAGTGGGGCCCGAGTGTAGCGACAGTTAAAAGCGGGAATGATTTCTGGGAGTTCCTACAATATAAAATGCTTAGACCGGACTCTGAAGAAAAAAATCGTGTCTTTCCAAGTGCGCCTTTATTCCGAAGATGGCAGTCAGCGAATAAAACAAGACACACGCAAGCTGCCTTTAATTACCCCACATTATTAGTGGAAAAACACAAAGCGTGGCGACATACTAGTGACTTCCTTGCATTTATCCCAGTGATATCGCAGGTACAAAAATGTGGTCGCCCGGGCGTAAAAATAGGCCATGAAATAGAATTATGGACATAATAAATGGGCAAGATGGAGTCAGAATTTAAGACAGCGCTTTTTTGTTTTGTTCAGGACAGCCAAATTTTTGTTCTGGTAGTGAAATTTAGGGCGAAAAACACAAACATTGGCATACTCAACCTGGTAGGGCATTTATAGCGGTTGGTGGTCTGGTAATTCATGGCTCTGTCAGTGTAATGGTTTATGGAACTTGTGCATCGGGTTATCCACGTGTGATATTTTAAAGGGGAATTCGAAGGCCACAGATGCGGGAAATCATCTTGATAATCGCAGGCACAATGGCTGTGGTAAACCTCCTCACTACGAGTGAATATATCCGCACAACCTCATCCCAAAACACTGCAAATTACTTACTGCACTCGCCCTCCCCTATCTTCCTCCGAAATCGCGGGCACTGACTGGGCAACGAAAACCACCAGCTAGCGCGGCGCGTCGTAGAGCTGGAACGGTACTCCCGCATCAACAATGTTGAAATCAGAGGCGTACCCTCGACGCAGGGTGAAGATTGCGCAGAAATTCTCGAGAAAATTGGAGAAAAAATTGACTGCCCTGTTACAGCGTCCGATATTGAGGTTGTTCATCGCATACCCGCAAAAGACGGTCCGCACATTCTCGCTCGGTTCTGCTTGCGGACAAAGAAAGCGGAGTTCATAGCGAAGGCAAGGAAGGCACGACACGACTCACGGCTGGCTCTATTAGATTCACGTCAGAAAATAACAGTGTCAAGCTGGTCTTCGTAAACGATCACCTGACTTCCGAGAACAAACGACTCTTCGCGCAAGCTTTGGCTCTCAAAAAAGAAAAAGAGTGGCAGTTCCTCTGGGTCGAAAACTGCAAAATCAAAGCACGCAAGACGGACGATAGCCACGTCTATCGAATCTCGGGGGTCAGTGATCTTCTCGTCTTTGCATGAACGCAAGCGCGCATCAAGTCCCTAATGCGATCATGTATTACACCGTACACAAGCTAAGTACCCTACTAAAACAAATTGCATAATCTTCCCACGTGGGAACCCTGAGGGGATGCAAAGCCGTGGAGTAGTAGCGTGTTAATTGGTTGTTAGAGTAAATACACGTGTAGTAGCGTATTAAATGTCTTCTTTATTTATCGAGTAGTGGGAAACGTTTTGCGGCTTCTCGTTCTCGAAGCGACGAATCCGCTGTTCGACGCTGGCGTTTCGAAGCGTTGTCACGTTGCCGAACGCCATCTGGATCAGCTACTCGCCGCTGGCGTTTCAAAGCGGCTTCTCGTTCTCGAAGCGAGGAATCCGCTGCTCGACGCTGCCGTTTACGTTCGGCGTCGCGAGCTCTCCTCTGTGCAGCCTTGTCTTCGGAGGTGCTAGCGGTTCTGACAGTGTGCTGGCTGGCGCTAGTTGAAGGTGTGCCAGCCAGTTCTCTGACGGAATCGTTGGCGTCCATTTGCAGTCATCGGACGGCGCAGTACCGAAAAAGCAAATGAGCGGAGCGCGGACGGGTTTATTTGCAGAGCAGAGGGAGTGGAGAAGAGGAGCTGCGCGCATGCGCGTGATTGGACAGCTGGTGTGCAGAGGGAAAAGGAGGAGCAGCGCGCTCTACCGCACAAGTGGTGTGGAGAGGGGGAAGGGAGAGAGAGCAGCGTTATCACAGCTGTTGTCGAGAGGAGGAGAGGTGCGGACGCCCGACGACGGAGGGTCGACTAAGAGATGCTTTGCATCTAAAAATTCAGCCACATCCCACATATCCGTTATTCACTTTAACATCCGTAGCCTACCCAAACACTACGATGATCTTGTCAACTTTTTAACACTCTCCAACCACAACTTTTCCTTTATTTGCATGTCGGAAACCTGGTTATCATCTAGTGACGACAGGCTGTTTTCTTCCCCGAGTCACCATGCTGAATTTAATCACCGCCCGAATGACCGTCATGGCGGTTCAGCTATATTAATTTCAAACGCATTATCTTACAAACGTCGCAATGACATAACTTTTAGCACAGCAAATATTGAATCAGTCTAGACTGAATTCGACCGCGTTGCCTTTCCATTTGCAAGAAATACTATCATAGCATCCATCTACCGCTCACCGTCCGCCTGTTACACTGACTTCTGCAAAGAACTCGAACAAATCTTAAACAGATTAAACCTAGAAAACAAAAACATCATTATTGTAGGTGACATCCCAGACAACACCAAACATCCTAAGGACATCCCAAAAAAGGCCCTAAATCCCATGTCCCAAACAGCACAGCCTATGGGCATCCCTGGGACTTCCGCACTGGGAGTGTCCTAAAAATGTCCACGAATGGGTGTGATTGGGATGTATGCGCAAGCGCATGCGTGCTTTTTGTTGATTCGGTCAGCCCAATGTTTTGTTTTTGTGCATAGATGAATAAAACGCATAGGCGCGTGTAATGCGCGTGAAGGACGTACAGCCGTAAAGCAAATGCCTCGCGTACCCGCAGGTAGCGCGTGATTGTTACAGGAAGTGCTTCAGAGAAAGGCTAGTACACTGATTAAACAAACTGAAAACGCTGCTTTTGAGCACGGCAACTTTCTAAGTGAGGAAAGAACCGTCCCGCTCAGATGGCCTGCTGCTTGGTTCTGGGTCTGCCTTGTTGCCATTTTATTTCGTATTTATGTACAATATTTCAAACTATAAGTTAAAAACAAAAATTTCTATTTTTTTTTAAATTATATCTCAATACATTTTTAAAGCTTCGTTGTTATTCTACACCATTAGAGACGTCTGTGAGCTTTTTACGAAACTGATTCAGCCGATTCAGCCATCGCAGTTTTATAAACATGGCCGCCCGCGGATGGAAATGTGCGCCGTGCTCCCGTGCTGCTGGAACGTCATTTCACAAGGTAACTATTGCAAGTCGTTTATATGTACCACTCGGTGTTTAAACCCTTCCAATGCCCCTGTTGTGTTTTATGCATGATTTCTTGCTCTGTGGTCGAAGGTGGGTGCTCAGTGCGGAAACGGCCGAAAGGCTATTCCCGGGGTGGCGGGAGAAGTTGCAACGCTTGCTGCACTGTTTCGCGTCGCTCAACTTGTTTTGTACCTCTAGCTGTTGATTATTTTACATGAATTTATTATACAACTAGTGTAGAAGGGCATCACTGCAACAGATCAAAAAAAAAAAACGCCGCAGATGCCGGAAAGCCGAGCAAGAACAACTAGACAGAGACATTATTGGGCCTCAATAGTTAGACTAACTAAAACTTTTCGCGTAGCTTAGTTCCTGGTTCTAGGCCTCAATCATCAGTCCCGCGCTACCCGGAACGAAATCACTCATTTCTCGCATGTATTTAGATAAAACCACGTCTCGGGTTTTGTCAACGCGTGAGACAGTCCAGTGACAGCCCTCGGTACTGACTGCGTTTTTTTTTCTTCTTCTTTTCAGAAATGATAGAGCGGCATAGCGCAGGCGTTATGCGTTATAATTTACGCGTTTAACATTTTTCACTGAGTAGCATGTCAGTGTGTGATGTGCTCAATTTACTCAGCTCGCGTGATCGCCTGCCCTTGTATGTGCTAATGACTGTGCTGCAATCTAAATGTGGCTTGCTGCTGCAACTTTGCGGCCGTTTGTAGATGGGCATGTTAGCGACTACACAGCCTCCACAGCAAAGAGAATTCCGGCAAACTATGCAATAAATGGCAACGTGATCTGGGCCGCTTTGTATACTCAGATCTGGGCCACTTTGATGACTGTTTTAAAGAAGGGCACTGTGGGGGTAGTTGTGGATCTTGTTTAAAGGGCTGCGAAGACTGACTTCACAGTGCGGTTACTCTTAAAAAGCCTTAACAATTTTTCATGAGCGGTAAACATAACCTTTCACTCATTTTGTTTGTAATCTTTCTCAGATTGCACGATATGCTCTGAATATAGGTATTGCAGTCAGTCTTTAACTGCCAAGCAGCTATATTTCTTTTTTTTTTCTTTTTTTTTGCCAGTTTCCTGTAGTCTCTTGTCGGCAAGCAGACACTCAGAGATGCAGTTAGCAGTTTTTACAGGCAGCTTTAAACCTGGTGGGCATTACGAGAAAACTGCGACTCCCGTGTCTAGTGTCGTCCTTGTTATTGTTACTCTGTTATATTTGATTGTGCTTTGCACGATTGGATCCCAGGGAAGACTAACGTAATGGCGCATTTGACAAACGTTTAATGGTAAATGGCTGCAGTAGCTTGCATGTGTGTGATGCGTTGTGCCAACAAGCATGATTGTAGAGCCAGTTCAAAATCTCTTGACTGAACATTATTTAGAAAAACTGTTTCATTTACATCTGAAGCAGGTGAAATGTTTGGGCAATCACAGAATGTAAAGGTCATGTCCATGAAATAGAAATAAATAGCAAAATTTCTATCACACATCAAATTTCTGCGCAAAACAACCCGCAAGCTCCTCAAGGTTTCGCGTGGCAGCGGGCTGCTTCAGTGTTGTGAGTTCTGGCCGCGAGGTTTATTTTGACTGTAGCGCAATCACGAGAGCATGTATCAGGAAGGGCATTGTGAGAGATCAGCGAAGCTCAGCTTGTACTCGCAAGCATGCCGTTTTACCCATGGTGTGAAATCACCATGGGTAAACGTTTATCTGTACAATTTGGTAATGCTCGAGCTGTGTTTCCTTACTGGCAGTGTTCAAGCTAGCCGGTGTCTGCACTGTTCAGTGAATTCATTACAAGTTGTTTTCTAAATTATGTGCAGGCAGCTTCAATGGCCATGGAAAGCCTCCCCAGCCACAAGGAACTCCAAAGGATAAGAAGACAGCAACACAGTTCTGACGTGCGGAAAAAAGAGCTGCAGCACACTAGAAAATCCTTGGAGCTCCAATGCAGTGACTGCCAAGGAATGATATGAAACCTACCACTACACTAAACTGTTTTTTTTGTGTGTGTGGTAAGCTACTCCGTGGTAAAAAAACTACGGATTTCAGGGCATCATGCCAGAATAAGGTGCATGGCACCAGTACTCCCTCAGGGTGTGGTTGTCCATTTGGACGTTTGTATGGTCTCTGCTGTGCGTCAACTAACACCACATACATGGCTAATGTACTATTACAAAGTGCAGCCTGTCTAATTTTGAGTA
This sequence comes from Haemaphysalis longicornis, assembly GCF_048455015.1. Taxonomy (NCBI): domain Eukaryota; kingdom Metazoa; phylum Arthropoda; class Arachnida; order Ixodida; family Ixodidae; genus Haemaphysalis; species Haemaphysalis longicornis. Next base: position 176,331,908 of record NW_027526361.1, on the reverse strand, counting down.
ATATAAATATTATTTATCTTAGTGTATGAGAGACAAATTCAAATTTAAAACTCGAGAAATCTTATTTTGCTTCACTTGCCTCTGTATTTTCGAAGTTATACAAAACAATTCAACAGAAATTGGATAGATTGCTGTGCATTCATAATAGATACCAATTAGTGGCTGCATGATGGAATTCAATTGGTTTCAAAATTTCTTCGTATTTCTGCTAAAAAAGTCTAAAAAGGGAAATTCTCTACTTGATATTTACATGACTCAGTACAGAGCAGTGATAGTTTTTGTACATGTTGGCTGTAGACTGATTTTTTTGCCGTCAAAATTTGGCTCCATTTATTTGGAATTTTTTAATTGCCAAGGTTAAAATGTCTCAATATACATCCTTACACGGTCCCACATTTTCAACGCTAACTCATAAGTATGCAAGCACATATATTTCCACATTTAGACCTCAGTGCGTAAAATGGTAACAAAATGCAGCCAAATTTTAAAGGTAGGAAAATATGCATACAGCCAACACGTGCAACGTGTTATTCTTCTGCTCTAAGCCGTGTAATGTTACCTGTTCATCAATTTTCTTCTGTTAGCTTTTGTTTGCCTTTTAGCAGACAGGTGAAAACCTGTTTGGCTGAGAACAAATTTGTCATCATGTGGCCAATTGGCATGTCTTCTAAGCACACAGCAAATGTCCTCCCTTTATGTTAAATAGTTCTTCATAATTCTTTTCGAATGTAGGTACACGTGATCCAAAATTTTATTTTATAAGTTTTTTTTTCATTTGCAGTAGGTTTTAGAACTAGTATTTTATATCAATCAGAACTAGATCAGCTGGCCTTTCGAATGATTTTTATGTGTGTGTGGTGCAAAGCGATGCCTTACGGTAGCCCCGTATTGTTCAAAAGTGGCCGCGCGGCCTGAGGGAGTGTGACTGCCACATTAAAGGGCCATGCAGACAAAATACAAGCTTGTTTTCTTTGAAAGATTTGGGGTTTTGTAGTACCCTTTGCACGTCTCGGGCAGCAAATGGTGCTTTATTCGCCAAGAAATTAATCAGTTCAAGTTAAAATTTTGATTTTCCCGCCAAATCGTGTGTTTTGTGACATCTGCCTTGACATCACAAGGAAGGGTCTTCAAGCTAATATCAAGTGCGCCGTCCTGCCTGCAGTGGACTGCGGAGCCTTGTTTACCATCAATCTTCTTAAATATCGCCACCATGCCGTCTTCACCTTTGCTTTGTTTTTGACTGTATTTGCACCTGGCTTGGTTTTATTACGGTAGGTACTAATTGCTTCGTGAAACATGGGGTACGTCTACAATTAGGGTCACGTAAGACAGTGTCGCTTACACCGCTCGGCCAGTGTCGTCTGAGACAACCCCAAAGCGCCACAGTGCTGTGCTGCTATAACAAGCATAGTGTGCGCAGTAGTTAACAGCAATACGCACTGGTTCTTCTTTTGTAACTTCCATTGTTTCACCCCACCATTCTTACTGCTATAAAATGAATATGCATTACACTTAAGCGAAAATAGCTTATTCTGCAAGCTTATAAGCCCTGCCTAACTTGTGTTTGCTTTTGCTGGCCTCAGCCAATCGCACGGCTGTGTGTATGGTGTCGTGTCCTAGTGTGGGAAGTGAGCTAGTTGGTCGCATGGCAATTCCCTTTTTTCCTAATTATGTAGCTTATTTGAGCAACGTTTACATTTAAAGGGGCCATGGAGACAGGTCAAGTTTGGTTCCTTCAAAAGATTGCCTCGGTAGAATCAGGTTGACACCACTTTTAACGTTAACTTCACTCAAATAAGCTACATAATTAGGAAAAAAAGGGAATGGCCATGCGACCCACTAGCTCATTTACCGCAGCAGAACCTATGATGTCATATGCCGAGCTGTGCAATTGGCTGAGGCCGGCAAACGCAAATTAGGCAGAGTTCATAAGCATGCCCAAAGAGCTATTTTCATTTAAATTTAGGGCACATTCTTTTTATATCGGTAAGAATGGTGGGACAAACAGTGGAAGTTAGGAAAGCACACATAAACATTGAAGTACCTCTGCGTACTGCTGTTGGTACTGCACGCACTATGCTTCGTTTAGATGCATAGCACTGCGGGGCTTTGGAATTGTCTCAGACAACACTGGCCGACTGACGCAAGCGACGGTGTCTTACGTGACTATATTTGTCGAGCGAGCACCATGTTTCACAAAATTAGTATTTTCTCCATGAATAAAAACAAGCCATGTTTAAATACGGTCACAAACAAACCAAAAACATAAGACTGCTTTCCGTGGTGTGGTGGCGCCATCTAGGTCAACTAACAGTAAACAAGTCTCCGCTCCACACCAACTTTAGCTGAAAGACTTGCTCTATATCACTGCAAACGTCATTCAAACACACGTTTTGGCGTGAAAATCAAAATTTGAGCTTAAATTGAATAATTTTACAGTGAACAAAGCATCGTTTGCTTCTGGACAAGCAGTGGGGGCACTATAGAACACGAAATCTTTTGAATAAAACAAACTTGTATTTTGTCTTCATGGCCCCTTTAAAGTCGTGTCAAAATGTATCTATCGAGGCAATCTTTCTAGTGAACCAAACTTGTGTTTTGTCTGCATGGCCCTTTTAATGGTTTTCAGTAACTTTCTGTGCACCAATGTGCTTTTCCTGTGTCGTGAAACATGTTTCACCTTTTGGTATTTCATAAGGTACAGCACTTTCAGACCTTATTCTTTATGCCATAAATTGCTTAGAAATTAGGCTCTCTCTTTTGTAAATGAATAATTCAGGTGCATGGCACATTTCTGATGTAAAAGAGAAGAGATGATTCTTATCTTTCTGTACATAACTCGTGCTACCTTTAGAAATTTTTCATGTGAAATTTCACTTCTGCTTCAGCTAGTCGAATTTATTGTGAGAAACAGGAGTAAAGTCATGCCTCAAGTTATAAAGAACTTTTGTTTGTGGTATTAAAAGTGTATGGTGTGCCTTTAAGACTTAAGCGCTGCTTGATTTTGCCACTGATCTCTGTTATGTACGAAATTCGTCCAATAAAATGGTTTTGCAGAGTTCTAATTGTGCACTTGAGTAGAGGAAAAGCTCCATTGCAATGAAATGTTGAGCTATAACCACAAGCATTAATCAAACGTGTCCTGAAAAGTACCTACGAGCACCTTTTTGGAACATCCCAAAAATTTCCTTTCTTTGTTCTACATGGGATGTCAGACCTCCCAGCAAAGTCCTGGTCTGGGACATCCCAGCGAGGTCTTTTTTTTGTATCACTTGGGATGTTTTTGGAACTTAAGTGGGATGTCCCTGGGAGTTCCCGAAGTCCCAGGTGGGACATCCCTGGTACTTACCTAGGATGTATGTGCGTTGTCTGGGATAAACATTGACATCACTGATGTAACAGATGGCGTATGCTCTGAGTACAATAACTGCTTCGTTGGTAACGATTTAGAATCTTTAATACAATCAGCTACTCGGTGCGTACCACATGGTCCGCACACGCTTATTGAGCACATCTTATCTAACTTGGTTTCCGCTGAAGTTCCTGGAATTGTCGACTTTTATATCACAGACCATTACCATATTTTTTTACTGCTGGAAAGTCGTACCCGATCTAAACCTCATACCTTAAAGGGACACTGAAGTGATATGTAAACATTGCGGGATTACTAGCGCAAATTGTAGTCCGGAGTCCCCAGGCCGTGTTTCGACCACTCTGAGCGCATTTACGCGATTTTATTTAGTAGAAAAATTAATTCGAAAATGCTGTCCTCCTCTCTTTACGCTCGCCCATTTTCTGTGGCGTTTTCGTGTGACGGCGGGAGGAGCCGAGTTCGCAATTGGCTGCGCTACTGCTCGGCTCCCCGGCTTTCAGACAGTCAGTCGGCCCAGCGTTTCGTCCGCCGGCCGCCGACGGGTCGTCGCAATTCGTTCGCTCAGTTGAAACGAAGCTAGGACGCGTTTGTGAATGGAAGAATGTGCCTTTCTTTACTTGGTTTGTTTGTACACTGTATCTAGCTCCAAGTCAAGGTCGCTTCACACAAGCGCTGCACAAGCGCACATACGACGCTTCGCTGACTGGTACGCCAGTAGGAAAATATAAGGCCTCTTGAAGGCGGGAAAAGAGTCAGCGAAGTCAATATAGGTACTAAGGAAATAAAATCAACTGATATTTTTACCGTACAGCGTAAAACTAGGGTGCCGAAAGCACTTTTTTGCGCTGGGCGAACAAGCACGGCGGCCAGCAGCACGACTACGCATCTGCGAACGCTTTTCCGTCTAAGAAATGCAATTGTTAGACGTGAGATATTGTGGAAACTTGGGGGATGCTTACTGCACGAGCGCAAAACAACAAATAGTCACCTAAGCTGCTTGGAATGCTAAAAGTAAATAAAAGTGTAAACTGGTTATACATTATATACCTTATATTTGCAAGGTCGGCAGCGCTCGCCTGTCGCCGAGTGGTTTGGAGCGGTAAGTAAGTCAACGCAAGTGCTTTGCAAGTCACAAGTTCGAATCCCCGCGGGTACGTTCTTTTTTTTTTTTTATAAGTTAACTTTTTCGTTTTCCGCCGATGTTTTCTATACTGAGTTCACCTTTTTTTGGGCCGCAACGTTCATTGCTCCACGAACTAATTCACAGAACGCGCGCAGGCTGGCACTGGCGCGCTACCGAGTTCTCGTTGGCGTGCTGTTGCCATAAGCACCGACTGGTTGCGGGCAGTGGGCACAGGCCAGAATCAACAGACCCTTGGCTGGTGCGAACACGCTTTTTACGATACAGGCATGAGTGAGGCAAGCTCCAAATATGGGGGAAAAGCGCATCTAATTTGAGCGTCTGCGGGGACGCGGAGGGCGTTCATGCACTGCGTAGGTTTCGGCTAGTGAATGCTACGATTCCAAGCCGTCCTGGGAGGCTTATCTTATGCATTTTACAGCCGACAACATGGCAGAAGCGCGGTACGATGATTACTGAGATACTGAGAATGCCCATCCAACAACGCCATCGGTTATGTTTTACAGAACCGAAACCGAAACTTGTTTGATTGCTAACCTTGGGTATCGTCCAATCACGGTGCCCCCTCCTCACAACGTCACAGCCTTAGTTGGTGCGGCCGCCGCAAACCGCGCATGGTAGTTTTTCTTCTTTCGCGCTTTGTAAAATAATTACCGATTTGTCAACCGGGTAAACGATGAAAAGTGTGCTAATTTGAGTCAGTCTGCGCAGTGCAAGCAGAAACGGGAGCTTGACAAATTCACTTCAGTGTCCTATTAACAAGGCACGTTTGACTACAGCAAATTTACCTAAATCATATCGCTTATTGACTGGAGGGACGTGTTTGAGGAACATTGCCCAGAAGTGGCATTCAACTTATTCTCTTCTTAAATAGTAAAATCAATTAATCTATGCAGGTCACTGACTCCCGTCCATAAGCGATACTCTCTCCCCAGGAACCCATGAATAACGAATGGTCTCCTACGCAGCATTCGTAAAAGAGACATCATTTACAAGAAAGTTAAAGCTCGGCCCTTCAATATTCCTCTTAAAATTTGTTTCGCGAACCCTCGATGCAACGTTGCAGCAAGCTAAAAAGAACTACTACCAATAAAATTCTTCAAAATAGCAACAACACCCATAAGAACTGGCAACTAATCAGAGAATTCTTTAAGCTGGGCGACGGGCAATCCTCTATAACTGAAATTAACGATGGTATGCGGACTTTAACGAATCCTATGGACATTGCTGACTCATTTAACACTTTCTTTTCTAAAGTGAATGTAACACAGGCTAGTAACGTTTCATGCCTCCCTAGATGTCCCCATAGTTTTTACCTGCATTCTACCTCAGCTGACGAAGTCCATAATGTAATTTCAAATTTAAAAAACACTGGCCCCGGGTTAGATTTAATTCACCCTTTTAAAATAAAGCTAGTTTCTCATGACGTTTCCGCTGTACTTGCTAGCACAATCAATAACATATTTACGACCGGCGTTTTTCCGTCTGGACTTAAACGTGGCGAAATTGTTCCAGTCTTCGAAAAGGAGAGCGTGATTTTTTAGCTAATTACCGCCCTATAACTATTCTTCCGTTCTTTAGTAAATTGATCAAGAAGCTCATTCCAGATCGTCTAATGGCATATTTTGCTAAATTCCACCTTCCAACCCACTGCCAGTTTGGTTTTCGCCCTAGTATTTCAACAGAACTTGCGCTTATAGAATTTACAGATAAGATTAAACAGCTCACTGACAAAGGTCACTGGGCTGGAGCGGTATTTATTGATTTCACGAAAGCTTTAGATACCACTAATCATAAAATTCTTTTTTCTAAATTAGAATCACTCGGAATTTGTGAGCCACCTCTAACACTTTTGCGGAGCTATTTAGCAGACAGGACCCAAGTGGTACGCCTTTTAGACGCAACTTCCCAACCTATAATTGTAAAGCAAGGGGTTCTGCAAGGGTCAATTTTAGGTCCACTTCTCTTCTTGGGGTATAATAATGACTTGCCTACGTGCCTAAATAACACAACTTGTATTCTTTACGCCGATGACACAACAATATTAACAGGTGATCCTAATTGATCCTAATCTAGACGCACTAACAGCAAGGCTAAACAAAAACCTCGGAAATTTTGCAGCATGGTGTAATAAAAACGCACTTCAGATAAACCTCACAAAAACAAGACATTTATTATTTCATACCTCTAATAAGCATCCAGTTTCAGTTCCAAGCCTTTGCTTTGAACGCACCGCCATTCCTGTGTCACGCACAGTAACATTCCTAGGAGTTCTACTCGACACTCATCTGAAATTTAATCTCCACGTGAAATCACTTACAAAAAAAATGGTTTTGGCATACGCGTGCTAATTAGATCTCGAAGCTATTTTCAGAAACATATCCTGATATCTCTATACTATGCATTTGTTCACAGTCATCTTAATTACTGCTTATCGTCATGGGGAAACACATATTCTACTCATTTGTCATGTCTCCATCATCTATGAAACCAAGCAGTTCGCCTAATTACATTCAGCCCTTACAACGCGTCGGAGCTTCCCATCTACACCAGTCGGAAGATTCTACCGTTAAAACGTGATTTTCAACTAAAACTGGGTGCTATCATCTTTCGGGCTCGCACACACGGCATAATTATAAGTAGCTTCTTAGATTCCCACCTAACAAACACCAACCCCACAAGATTTGCACAAGGCCTTAACCTACTGCTGCCTAAGGTCTACACTAACTTCGGCAAACAAACAGCCATTTTCGCAGCCATTCAACTATGGAATTCATTACCAAAAACAATTAAATTGTCTTATTCTATGCGTTCATTCAACAGTAGTTTAAGATCGTTTTTGCTTAACAATTTTTCCGAATAATAAAGTCTCGTATAGTAGTTAAACCTGTTTTTCCAGAGCTAATATTGTATAATTTCTTGTGCTAGTGCTTGCATATTTTATTGGCCTGTTACACTGATCCGTACCTAACTACAAAATTTTAGTACTCGTACAAAATATTGCTTCTTCATTGTACAGTAATTTAAGACCATGTTTGCTAATATTTTTTTCTGAATAATACTTTTTGTGCTTCCTGCTGTTTTTAGTACTCAAACCTTTTTTTCCCGAGATAATATTGCATAATTTCTTGTTATAGTGTTTGCATATTCAATTAGCGTGCTAAACTGACCCGTACCTCGATTGCCTACATATTTTTTAACAATATTTTCGCATTTATTAACAGGAGGTCCCACCGACAGTTTTACTTTGGGACCTCCGACGTGCGATGTGTATCTACCGAAAAATCTTTAATCAAATCCTTTAATCCTTGACTCCGAAGTCACCTGCTGTAGGCTACTGTCGGGATGTGTGATACCCGGGACCTCGATGGGCACACACTGCCTGCACTACCTGCGCTCTTGCCAAGCCTGCCCACGAACAATCCTGTTCATCAGGTTGACGTCGGGTAGAGAACCACAAGCTCCGCGTTTACGGCCAACAATAACAGCTTGGAGATCTCTTTCACAAGAGGCAGTAAGACGGGAAGTCCGCAATTTTTACCACCAACAACCCACCCTGGGCAATAAAACAGTGAGGCAGACTTTCGCTAGTGGGTCTTCGAGTAGCGTTAGTGCTTCCCCTAGTAGTACTAGAAGCCACGAAATCGCACTTCGACCGGTGAAAAAGGGCACTCTTGCAGCGCAACTCCATCTCACACAATTTTCAGCACCAGCAAGATTCAGCCCGAAATTCGGCACCCCAAAGCCCAACATATTCGACTACTCAGATAACCCAGACCCCGCAACCCGCATTCATTCATTCATTTATTCATTCATTCATTCATTCATTCATTCATTCATTCATTCATTCATTCATTCATTCATTCACTTATGCATACATACATACATACATACATACATACATACATACATACATACATACATACATACATACATACATACATACATACATACATACATACATACATACATACATACATACATATTGTGGGCCTGCTCTATACGGCATGCCAAGGAAGGAGGCGCACTGCGGTTGCGTGAAAGAACTCTTAACTTACATCATCTCGCCGTCGCCCCTCCGGGCATACACACGGCCATCAGCGCGAAAACACTCTGCCCCCCGAGTCTCATAGCGTCCTCGATTAACATGCACTGGGGTTGCTCCCAACACCGCCGCCGTGCGCAGTGCCCCACGACGGTGCGCACCGGCACGGGGCGTTGATCGAGGACAGACGGTGCGCCGAAACACGAGCGACACGAGTGCCACCTAGCGTTTCCTGTTCGGTTGGTTGAATTTGGGCGCGCCATTTTCATTTTGGCGTGCTACGCTCCCTTTTCGGTGGATACGCATTACCATGAGTGGAAACATAGGAGTAGAAATTGTCTGTGAAGGCAAAAAACATCGCGTTGTTTTGCCACAAGCACAATTTAACCTTCTGACTTCCGGTAAGTTTTTGAATGGCAATTACCGCGGCGAAAGAAGTGAAGGCTTCGTCTGTTTTCATTGCATGATGGTCTTTGTTCTGCCTAGTGTGTGACACTAGCTAGTTCTGCCCTTTTCCCGTATAACAGATCAATCGAAGCTGGCGGCTTTCGTCGCGAGCTTTACAGGAAGCTCGACTTCCTCAGGTGCTGGCACGGTGCCTTCGTTCGTGGTCGGCACCCAAGCTGCCCGCCAACAGACCCTGCGGCTCGTTCGGCAGTCGTGGAAGGTGCGTATGGGCTTTTGCTGCCATCGTAATCTCCGGTGCACTCGGCAGAGATTTGTTAGTTAAAAAATTGTGGCTTATTGGTGATGGCCTTTCACTTTCATTTTGATCGATTTTCATTTTACCTGTCTACAGACCAAACGAAAGCATCTCTGTTGCCGATGGCCGGTGGGAGCCATGGGCCTCTCGGTGCCACGCTTGACTCGACACTGGTCAACCCGGACACCACGCCGCAAGCAGGCACCAGTACCAATGGACCCCCACGAGCCGCCCTAGGTGCGTGTCATAGTTCTTAAATGTTTTTTTTAACGTGTGTTGAGCATGTAAATGCGCACGAAGCAAGACAAATGGTTCCGCGTGTTAACAAGCTAGCTTCTTCGAGCGCTACACCTCAATTTGTTTCGACTTCATACCTTACCTATTTGCACCCTGACAGGCTTAAAAAAAAAAGCAGATGCGATAGTCCAAATGGGGCTTGGTAAAGACTTTATTTTGCATATTCTCGTGTTCACAGAAATTTACATTCTACTTGCAGATGAAATACCAACAAAATCCAACGGCAGTGAGTGGAGCGAAGGAGAGACCGTGCTGCTCCTGGACAAATACGCCACGTACTTGGACATGGTGGAGCCAATGAAGCGGTTCCGCCACAAAAAGGCCATGTGGCAACATATTGCCGACGAGATTTTCCAGCAGCTTGGAGTGGAGAAGACACCCATGCAGTGCATGAACAGACTTAAGACAGTAAAGAGGCGCCGCACCGACAGCCGCAACCACAACAGGCAGTCGGGTGTGCAGCCTGTAGCTGTCGAGTACGACGCGGAGCTAGAAAAAATTGCCGCTATCGATGACAGTATGGAGCCGGAGCTAATGAGGGGCCCTGGCCGTGTAGAGCTGAAGGCGCCAACCAGCCCGGCCAGCACCGAGCGCGACACGTCACCAATAGCAAAGAGGCCGAGGTGTTCAGTTGCGGACACACTTTGGAAAATCCACATGGATCGCGAGAAGCAGCGGGAGCGAAGGCACCAAGAGAAAATGGAGCTTTTGCGCCGCTACCTCGGAGCAGAGAATGACCCTGGTAACCCTGAGCTCGCGTGAAAGAATTCAACTTTGAAATTTGATTCTAATAAATGTATGCATGACTTCAACATTTTGTTATTTGTCATTTATTTACCACTAGCATAACCTGGAGCTAGCAGTATATTTATTACATAATTTTTTAAGACGTGACAGAGGATGGTAGGGCACTAGCCCTTCACAAACGTGACAATTATAGATGGTGGTTCATGTGTTCGACTTGTCAAAAGAGCTCCTTGCTCTTGCAAGTAACAACGAAGGTATTGCATTAAAGGATCTCTGCTACTGTTTGCACATGGCTGGCAAGGATTCATAACGGCACAGTACAAACGTCGAAAAGTTCAGAGGTGCACAAGTACTTCATACTTAAACAAAAGGTACAGTAGGAAAGCATTTCAATGCTGTATATTGTGGGCGGAGGGGGCATATCAAGAGGCTGCGTGGAGCCGTGCGGCAGAACCTGCACCCGCCTTTGACCGCACTTTCTTGATAGTAACACATTCTTGGAATTTGTAAACATTTTTCATTACTACGGAGGCCTGGTCATATATGCTCAATGGTGACAAGGTATTGCAGCAAAGGGTATTAATGCTACTTATGGACGGGGGGAGGGGGTGCCATGCAGATTTGCTACTTGTACACATATTCCATCCATAACCTAAATCTTGGTGCTGCTGGAGTTAAAAAGTAGCTTCGGCACGTTAAATATACCCCCCCCCCTTTTTCCTCGAAACTTTGGTACAATTTTTGCAGTTAGTGCTTCATAGTGGCTCAGTTGCTTGTCAACGTGGGCCAAAAAGGTAAGCAAGCATTATATTTGTTATGCCCACATTTTTTGCGGGACTACTGAGCTAGCAAATGCACACCAGAATGGGAAGGCTCAGCAGCATGGAAGGTGGCAGCAATTTACTGCAACAGCTGCACAATGCTTTTTCTTTTCTGTTCCCCATCTGTCGGAGCAGGCTTTCCCTCTTCGTCCTCTCGGCCGGTAATGCCTCATCTGGCTTTACATCCGAGCCCTCATTTTCAAAATCTGCACAAGACTCGAGGTCCCCAGCATCTATGCACAGATTGTGCAAGACACAGCACGCAAGGATGAATTGAGTTGCCCGGTTAACAGTCCAAAACTCCAAATAAAGGAGCTGCCTGAAACGTCCTTTGAGCAAGCCAAATGCATTCTCTATTCTTACACGAGTTTGGCTGAGCTTAAAGTTGTAACGCACTTCCTCAGGTGTGAGATTGCCATAATCTCTGAACGGAGTTAACAAATACTCTCTGACTGGGTACGCAGCATCACCAAGAAGATGAAACTTGCTTCCCTCGCAAATAACAGGAAGCTTGTCCAACACAAAAGCGCGTTTGAACACTTGGGCATCGTGTGTTTTGCCAGTGTGTCCAAGGAATACATCCTGAAATTTTCTGTCGCTGTCGGATATGGCCTGCAAGCCATAGGCTTTTTTGTCGTGCCTGTTGGTGTATGTTGAAGCAATCTTGTGTGCAGGGCACCTGGTTTCCACATACGTTCCGTCAACACATCCAAGCACTTGAGGGAAACCTGCAATCTAAAAATTCATTCGAATTCATCACTTCATGGCTGTTTACTTCAAAGATGCACTACAAAGGTACACAATGATCATTACTTGTGCATTATTACACAAAAGCTCCAAAAGAAAAAAAAAACAACTGAAGACGTTCATGTGAATGTTTATCTGCTAGCAAAACATGCATTAGAAAGGAAAGCCCGCATTCACGAAGACTGGTGCATAATAAAAAAAACAGCGTACCTTTTCAAATTTGGCACTACATTGGGACTTTTCCTCGTTACTGTCTGGGAAACGTATAATCCTCTCGCTGATGCTTTCCAGGAAACTTGCCACCCTGTCGACGATGCCGTGAAGGGTGCTTTCGGCCATGCCAAATAAGACCGCGACCGCCCTTTCGCTGGTTTTGTTCGCAGCAAACCTAAAGACAAAAATTGAATCCTTATTGTACACACGCCACCAGGCACCATATGAAGCACTTACCACAGGAACGACAGCACGTGCTCTTCTGCAGTTTTTTGCGTGTAAGGTCCGCGCCCAGTGGTCTTATAATAAAATCTCTAACTCTCATATACTGCTATTACGCTGTAGCACACCTTTCGAGGCACTCGGAAGTGCTTCCGGAACTGCACAGAAGAAGAAAAAAAAAACGCTACATACAGAACGTAATCGCTTAAGTGAAAGCTACTGTATATTACTGCCACAAATATTTTCAAAGGCTCTATGCGTGCCTTACCTCGAAATCGTCGAAGCGACTCACGACTCCGTCAACAAAGTCTCTGACCTTCGGCACATCGTCACGTTGGTTTTCTGCTAGAGCAGCCATCAACTCGTCGTCTTCGCTGTCCGAGGAGCTTGCTAGAAACTCTTCCATCACAGCAGCAACTCGCCTACGCTTCCGCAAAGGCTCCATAGCTAGACTAGCTTCGCTATGATAGGAACCACAACGAGCAGACTTGAGGTGCATGAGGCGTGGAATCGCAATGTTTACGACCGGAAACCATGATGGCTCATGGGAATGCACCCCGGCGCACCGTCGATTTTCTCGGTGCGCGACGGGGCAACCAAAAAGTGCCCCGCGAGGGTGCACCACGGTTTATCGAGGACAGACGGTGCACACCGGTGCGGTTTATCGAGGATAAAAAGGCGCACCGGTGCACACCGGTGTGCACCGGTGCGGTTTATCGAGGATGCTATCAGTCCCCGCGCGCGGTTCTTCACCAGCCCCCCGCTCCTTTTCCCCACTAGCGCCATCCCTCGGGCGCAGACGACTCCAAGTCTTGCGGCCCGGTGGCCGCACGGAAGGCGAGGAGGGCGAGGGGCTCCAGCAACACCCTCTAGGCCAGAAGGTGTCGTGCCAAGGCGCTCCCCACAATACATACATACATACATACATACATACATACATACATACATACATACATACATACATACATACATACATACATACATACATACATACACACATTCATTCATTCATTCATTCATTCATTCATTCATTCATTCATTCATTCATTTATACATGTAGTGCATGCCATGAACAAGGTGCTACCGCTAGCACCCCGCAACAACGCTCAACCAAACCGTTATCTCTTTGCAGAAGGCAAGGAAACTCGGATCGACGTCCGCACCTGCGTGTAGTCCTTGAGCGTGATCCCCGTGAAGGCGGCGAGGATGGCCTTCTGCACCTTTTCGTGCTGTTTGTGCTCCGAGGGGGCCAGCCTGAGCACCAGGGCGTAGGCGCGGCCGAAGCGGCCCTTCAGGTGCTGCAGGCTGCCCAGGCACTGCAGCTGCCCGTCCACCATGATGCCGATGCGGTCGCACACAGACTCGCAGTCGTCCATGCTGCGATGCACCACGGGAAGAAGAGGAGGAACACAGGCCGCTATCGCCGACGCGTTTCACACCACCGATACTTGTGCGGGAAGAAAAACATTATTCCGAATCATGCCCCTTTTTCGGCGCCGGGCTGAAACTGCCCACAAGTAGTTTTTATTACGTTCCCCATTCACGAGTGCAACTGTTTACGTGGTCTGGGCTAGAATATTACACCGATATTGTCAAGGCTTTGACGGACCCCCGTCTGGTCGGAAATGGTAATTGTAGAAATAACGTCCAAAAAAGAACAAAAGATTCGGTCCCCCAGAACCGGAGCCGTGTTCGCACCCCTTGTTCACACCCGTGTTCAGGATGTGAACAAGGCTTCTGTTCGAGGGGGGCGAGACCCAATTATATAATTTCTTCTGTTGTGGGCGGCGTCTGTTATTTCTTCAAATCACGCCTAGATAAAGGACTCACATATAGTTTAGCACGTTCTCATAACCTACGGACTGGCATATTTTTATTCTGTTGAGAGTTCGCAATTTTTCCAACCAACCAACCACCCTGGGCAATGAAGCAGTGAGGCAGACTTTCGCTAGTGCTTCCGCTAGTAGCGAGTTCGCACCGCAATCTCTCGAAACTTGTGCAAATTGGCGGGCTGGACACCAGGTGCATTAGGACGAGATAACTGCGCCCTGTCGGATTACAGCGATCACATGGCTCTGTGTTCGCGTTCCCACTTCTCCTTGCGTGTCTGAATGGTCAGAGTGCATTGTCTGTAAAGCATGAGCTTAGATTTTTCATGTCACCGTGCACAGTAAGATACGGAAATGTCGGTAAATGTCCTGCGACGTGCGCGACAGACGGAGGTGACTTCCGCCTGCGGTTGGAAAGCACAAATTTGATAATGGTTTCCAGTCCATCGATACTGGTGTGTTGCCTGCGGCTGTCGTCATAAACAAAATGAAAGCAAGAGAGGTTTTCGATCGCAACCTTATGATTGTATGAAAATTGACTCTGGTTACGAGCGTAAGCTGCAAGGTGTGTCAGTCAGGCTGCAAGGTGTGTCAAAGCGAAAGGCTACGTATCAGGGCAGGCAAGCTTAATATTTTTAACAAGAGTCCAACTTGGCTGGAGATGTGTTATCTTGATTTCTGTGTTCTTTTTGTGCGTTTTGTTCGTCCGTCCTGTCCCCTTGGCGGGTCTTGTCTTTTACGCGTGGTTTTTCCACTCTTAAACTGCCGTACCAACAGCTCAACAACATGTTGTACTTGTTTTCTGTGTCCGTCTACCCGGTGGAGCTGCAACATTGTGGCCAGAAGCCTGAAGCCGAGCCCTGAGCAAGCCCTCAGGGAATTTAGTGGGAGGAATCTTGTCGCCCGATATCATTTTTCCCCAAATGGCACCTTATTGGTTTTCTTCATATTTGAAATTAGAGGAAAATATATCGTTTAGGCAGAATATTTTTCTTGAAACCGTTTGCCAAAAACTTGTCTGACCTTGCCACACTTGGCAAAAGTCTCAAAGCATTGGCTACCTCCCTGCCTACTCGAATTTGGGTGGTGTTGACAAACCACGCAAAAATATCCCACCTTTGATTGTCTTCATTTGTTGATTTTTGGGTATCTGTTTTGTTTGTGTGCTAATGGTGAAGGTGTTGCAGGAGTCCAGATGTTCCCGGCAACCTCAACATATAAAATTGGAGTAAGAACGAGTGAATATTACAGAATAACATCAAAATTATAATTTACGTGGCCATTTAATTGTGCCTCTAAGGGCGGAATTTGTAGGTGAAAAACGTCGTTAAAAATTAACAAAATAAAGTAGCGTTACCGTGGCCGAAGAGGCCCCATATATTGAAGCAACTTAGGATTACAATCAGGGTAGAAGGACAATATGTTTTCGAACAAGCAGTGCTACGGTACTAGGTGAAAGCAAAAAAAAAAAAAAAAAACAGCATTACTTTTCAACGCGAAGTGCTGGTGTGCCCGATAAGACAAGAAACCCGGCATTGTGAGCATTGAATGGCACGGAAATTAAATGTGTTAACGTGGAACTCAGCTTTCAAAGAAATGGTGCGGAGTGGAGAATGAAAACAGTGAAAATCATTAGCCGTTCCACTTCGTGAGGGTGAATGATTACCGAAGGCGAATCCCGCCTATACGCGGCCTCCCTACGACAATGCCAGGACAGCAGAGAAATGAAGACCGGAGTACGGCAACTATGCTTGAGGATGGCACCGCTGACACAAGGAGCCCGTGGAAACTAGACACGCAAGTGCTTAGAACACTGACATAGAGAGGGCGGCGCAACGCCTCCTCCCCGACGAGCCGGAGGAAACGAGACACGTGAACGCTCAGAGCACGGACTAAGCGAGGGTGGCGTGAACGTGGGCGTGGCCAACATGGGTATCGCGTCAGCAAATCTTCGTGAGAGTATAATGATCTTGAAAATGGCGCCATTTCAACATTACCTTATCAAGATACGTATCTACTCATGAAACAGACTCAAATGTCGTTTCTCACGGCGCGCAACATTCACAGTGACCGCGTACTAGGAGCACGCACAACGGGGCGTTCATTTAAACCGCGAATGGAGCTCGTGACGTGGCCTGAGTTTTTGCAAACGCACATTAAAACATTACCAGGCACAATTTGGTTGCTTAAGCGGCTTCAAAGCGCTACGGCTTACTCTGCAACTGTACACCTCCTCCGCTGGTTTGCGTGCCTGCGAAGCTGACCGCGATGAGCCGACGCAAAAACTAGCGGTATTGGCGGTGAGATGTTTGAGTGGCGCCCCCTGGCTCTGACGTCAGCTTAGGGACCCGCGCCGCTGTCGTCTGCCACACCCGCGCCGCTATTGGCGGTGAGATGTTTGAGTGGCGCTCCCTGGCCCTGACGTCAGCTTAGGGACTCGCGCCGCAGTCGTCTGCTACACTCGCGCCGCTGCTACACTCGCACCGCTGTCGTCCGCTTGTGAGGGGCAGCAGTGCTTGTGCTATAAATCACCCGCTTTCATGCTTCAGTGCATTAAAAATGTATTTGTAGTAATTCAGTTATTTTGCCAGCTTCCGACGCCTCTGGATAATTTCAGGCTGTATCCCGCACAAGTTTGCAACACACGAGAACGAATCCAACTTTCTTCAGAGCTTCGGTCGGATGATCGTATGTAACTCGTCCTTTCTATCTTATTTGTGAGGTTCAGTGCTCAGAGCTCCTTGATAAGTATTCAAAACGCGTAGGCTTCCGTAAAGTACTTTTGAGATACCCTTATTGCGACTCAAGAGTCCAATGCTAGGCACCAAGCAGCGGGCTCCTGCACACGAATCGCCCAGCAGGAAATAAAACGGCTGTCTTCTATATTTTTTTTCGTCGCTGTTATTTTGTATTACATAAATGTGTTTTTCTGTGCCCAACTTATTAATTTTTCTTCACCGTCACAAACGTCTTATTCGTAGGTTTGGGGATGTATGGGAGGATCACAAACATCGTGTGGGTATTGTCTTCAGGCTCTAAGGCATACATGTACCTTCTTCAGAAGTTGGTTTTCGTTATGGCAGCGAACACGAAGGTGCGTATCCGCACCTTTCGTTGTTTATTCACATATTCAACTGCAATAAAAAGGTTTGAGCTGCGAAACCGCGCAGACAACGTTGTCCAGATACTCGAAGGCGGCTTTTGTGCAGCGAATTTATATATTTGGAAGTAGCCATGAAGCAATTGGTCTTCAGGCCACTTCACGGAGTCAAGAAGAAGCCCATCATTAATCAAACTAAATGATTGTTGACTATTGTTCCTCCTCCTCTTCCTCCTCCTCTAGCGCAACCATCGTTACCATAAGGAAATGAATCTCAACCCGAACAGTTATGACATGTTTGTAGTGTGGAAGGCTTGGTATACTCGCTAACGAACGCAATAAATAGTATACGTGCCGGTTTTCAGTGTAACAAGAATCGGAACCGATGAATATGCCCAAGAAGCTCTTTATTGTTATCCAATCCTTTCGGGCGTAAAGAACAAATCCTGGCCTACTCAGGATGACGTTCCTCGAATTAAAGAAAATTACTCTCTCTTGACCTGCACTGAGGAGCCCGCCCACAAACCAGCTCGATTTTAATGTTAATGAAGTTTTTTCCTCCTCCGCTCACTCCTCCCCCTCTTGAGTGGAGTTCTTCTCCAACGCATATCTGAATACTGGGAAGATATAGCTGTGGAAAATGTACCAAACCAGCCCTCCAGGTCTGAACAAATATAGTGTTACTGTATGTTTACCGTACACGTGAGTCGTTTTGCTCAACAAGCCTCCATATGAGTTAGAAGCCTGGTATAAGCCCAGCACGCGATTATACACACAGTGGTTATTGCCCGGTAGTGCACGTCGGCATAATTTCATGCCATGACAACGTAAGCGATGTGATCCGATACCTTCGTGCGTTTGGCAAAGTTGCAAAGACTCTTCTACCACCTGCGATTACCAGGAATCGTAATGCCTTCTGCCGAAATCGGCAGCCGCGAAGGCCTGGAATTTGTTTTGGTCTAGCATTTTCGCTGTTGTCGATTATAAGACTCTGGCGGTTCCGATTGTTCGAAAGATTGCTGAGTACGACGCCTAGCACCGACTCTTCGCGCTCTGCACACGACCGGCTCCGCTGGAAAGGGCGACTCCAGTAATGTTTCTTCCACACCGGTATCAAAAACTATACTTTAAATCATGCCTAGAGCTACTGTATGCCATTTTAAGTCTTTTATTATGATAAAAAGGCGCGCATACGTAAAATCTGGTGCGGACAAGCATCAAAAATCAACCGAGAGGAAAGAAACAGCAGGGAGAGCGAGCCCGAGTGAAGCAGACGACAAATGCGAGAATCCCTAAGCCGACGTCACGGAGACGCGTTTCGCAGCGCCGCCCGTGTTCGCGCTCACCGCCAATAGCATTCCGAGTCAGCCCACAGCCCCGACGAACACGGCTTCCCTCGCCGCTCCTCGTTGACGGCATGAGTCACGCGCGTTCACGGAACCAAAAGGGGCTCAGCCAGGTTGAAGTTTTCTGCTTGGCAGCGCCGAATACCAGGGACACTGACGGCTTAAGGTACGTCCTCACTTGCGGCGCCGCGCACGCGCAGCACCGTGAGCGCAAAAACGCCGCCGCTTTTTGAAGTCCGCACTACTGGGAGCGCGCGCGCGCTAAAGCAGCGGCAGCGGCCTAGAGAAGCGGTCTTCGACGGGGGAGCAGGGGAGGAACGGGTATGCGCGCTCCGCGCCGGCCAGGTACCCGGAGAGAGCACTGACCTCGCAGCACACGTGAACCGGGCGCTGATTGGCTAGTTGAGTTTTGCGCAAAGCGCCTTGCCGCAAAAAATGGGTCGCAGAGCTATCCCTGCACGGCAGAGGAATCTTGCCGCAAAAGGGCGTTTTTGCGTGCGCGGCGCCGCAAGTGAGGACGTACCTTTACCCTGGCGCGCTATGGAGCATTTAGCCGCTCGCGCCCGTTTTCATTGTTGTATTTCTCCTTCCGGCACCCTTGGATTCCAAATCCGTCTTTGAGTCGCACAAATTAAATTCGGGCCTATTCGCTGCTCACAACGCCGGGTTTTTCCTGTCATGGTACACATAACGATTGCGCCTTTAAAATACACGGAATCCTGGTAATAAAAAGACTTGCTGTAAATCAGGAAACGTGCGCGGTGTCCTCGGTGGCAGCACGGTCACGCGCGACTCGTCGCTCCCCGGCGCGCCTGGGAAAGGAAGGCGCCAGTGTGCCTGCTTTCGTCAGAGCTGGCCTGGCGACTTGCGCTGTGTCTCAGAATGAGCAGTGCTTAATCGTGTTGAGTACAGACAGTTTCTTCGTTTCTTAAGCGCGATCGTGCAGGCAAGTACAGGCACAGTGCAGGCACCGAAGCGCGCCACGGGAAGTGTTTTTTAAGTGCGGAGCACTTTAGGGGCCCGGCTTGTCGTCCTAGCTCGTCCTCTGCGGTCACGCTACGTAGCCGCCGCAGTCACGCACCCAAACAGAGGCTTCCAAAAGGTACCCGCTTGCCCCTCGATTCTTCAGCCTTCCGCCCAAAAGTTACAAGGATACTTTAACAAGAAGTTTATATACGCAGAACCGTTCAAAACTCCTGGAACGGGTGCACTTGTCATACACGTCCCTTTTATTTAGCAAAAAAGAAACTGCACATTAATTTGAGGCAAATTATATTTAATTAAGGTGCCCGCGCCCATTTACATAGGTATGCTCGTTGGGTTGGTTCCTACGATTGTAAGCGAAAAAAAGTGGCCGGGAACAACAACAACAACAACAAAAAAAAAAAAAACGCGGAGAAGAAAGGCTCCAGTACGCGCGAGATGAACGCAAGCACAAGAAATTGGCCGCGTATGTGCTCCTCTCGTTGCAGATGTCGACGAAAGACGATAGTCGGCTGGCGCCCCTAGAAAGTAACTGCATCCCTTCTCTTTCCGCTGACCTCTCATGCTGTTCCTCTCCCGTCTCGTTCCTCCCAGGATAACACACTAGAGGTTTGCTCAAGTAAATTTAAATTTACCGCGTTCCACTGCCTAACGTCGGGTTCCTCGCTGCCAGCGCTGCCATACGGTGGATACGTGCGGGAATCGAGGCACCCGACTACAACGTTTATAGAACCACGTTGCCCTACTCCACGAGCGTTCCGAGCGGAACGCGAAACCAGTCTAGTGGATCCTTTCGTTGCAGTTGCGGTTTCATTTTTTTAAATTCTGCCAGGTAGCGCAGACAACAGCAAGCTACGGATTTTTGCAGTTGATGTAGTATTTTATTTGCTATAACAAAAAGCAAGCACCCGTAAATATTTCATAACACTGCAAATATCACTCGTATATTGATTTTCTGCCTTGTATTTGCGTAATGTCTTATTCCTGTTTAACAATGTTGATAAGTATGAACATTAAAACCAAGCTTAGACGTTTAGATTAGGCCGACAGCATATAAGACTATTACGCAGCTGCTGTTTCACTTCGGACGGCTGGCTGAATGTAGTCACAGACAGACAGACAGACAGACAGACAGACAGACAGACAGACAGACAGACAGACAGACAGACAGACAGACAGAGACAGATCAAAATTTTCCGGTTGAAGTAGCCCAAGAAAGACTATCGTCTATCTTTGCCATCTTATCTGGATGTGTTCTGCCTTTTCACAAAGACGATCAGAGCTTTTAACACTACACTCCATCCCGTGTGATGAACAGGACCATATTAGTCAAATGCGCGCTAATCCCTCCTTATTAGAGACAATTGTAGAATTCTCCCTCCAGAATGGTCTCTATAAAGCAGTTTGATTCGTGATTGACTCAGCCCTGTATGGGTCAGTGATTATGTGACAAGTGCGAACTGACTTTCTAATGTGACAAGAAGTACACATGTGTTTTTGATGGCTGTTATTGTCATGACTTTTACCCTTTTCCACCTCAGGGTCTTATGACCTCCTCCAATAAACAGCCAATCAATCAATAAATCTTTAAAATAAGACCTCCGGTTCATGCTTTTCCATGAAGAACAGATAAAGAAAAGGACGCGAGTTGTTCAAGGAGAAGGCGGGCGAGCATTGTGAAGGCTGGTGAATTGAATTGCATTGAACAAACTGGTGTTCAGTTCATCAATCGAAGAGTGAGACAGACAGCGGAAGAGGGTGACGGGTGGTAGCAAAGAGCGAAGAACGGCGCCATGGTGAATCACTGCTCTGCAATTTCGACAACTTTCACGTTGAGTGTAGCTGCTTTAATTTTCTAGGCGCTTGATTCGTCTTCGCTTATCATCATCATTTTGTAAAACTCAATGCGTAAAGTTGCCTTTCCGGCAGTGCGTTTTAGTGACGGGATGGTTGCCATGAGTGAGGCATAAACAGCTTCGCTTTGAAACATTAGCAGTGGCTTAGCTCGGCTATGCCAGGATATACGTAGCGTGAGCTAAGGTTCACCTGGTTATATTCTTAGGTTTCCTGGTTGTCTAGGATTAGCTGATTATCATGCTTACTGCTGCTAAAACGATTTCCAATCCAATCCATCCCAGTCCAATCCAGTCCAATTCAATCCAGTCCAGTCCAGTCGCGGCGGCGGCGGCTCCGGTGCGCCAGCTGTGCGCCGTGAGACGTAACTGCTCCTCGCGCATGCGCAGCACGGCTCTCCAGGAGCCACGCGAAACTGCTCAACCTCGGCCAGTGTAGCTCACGCTACAAAATGCATTCAGTAAGAAAGGACACGCATGAGTATCAGAAAGCGCGCTCATGTTCTCCGTAGAGATTGGTTGGCAGTGTAGCTGCAACGTGCGCCGTTGTTTTACCCGCTCGGTATACACCATATGGTTGGTTAGAGGCTGTCTCATTGTACGTTGCGTGCTTGTGGCATTTTCTTTGCGTTGTTTTCTGTTTGTGTTGTCGAGAGTACGTGTGATGCGTGGCCTACCCATTTAGGATAGCATCCGGCCGCCGTTCGCTATTTCGACGTTGAAGCTGCTCCGCTCTCACTCTGCCGTTGTCACTTTGAGACACACAAAAACTGGCTTCGCGCCCACTCTTTATGGGCGAGAGAAAACTCGGCCAATCTTTCTCCCCGTACTTCTCGAAGTAACTCACGGCCGGTGTTTGCCACTGTCGCGTTGACGCTGCTCTGCCCGCAACACCGACCGCCGCAGGCCGCCGTTGTCGCTTATGTGTGCCTCACGCAGTTTAATCAAGGTAAAGCGTGTCTTACAAGAAAATAGCGGAGAAACGAACGGGGCAAAAGTTTTTTAAAGAGGATAGTCTTTCTAAACTCAGAAATTTTGGTCTGTCTGTCTGCCTTTGACTCGATTCAGCCCCTGGCCAAAATGATACAAGGTCTGCGATTAGTCCTATATACTCGCAGCCAAATCTAAACGTCTAAGTCCGGTGTAATGTTCATACTTGAGAACATTGTTTAAGAAAAACAAGGTATTACGCAAATATAAGACAGGGAATAATACATAAGTGATATTTGCAGTGTTCTTTTATAGAAAAAATTTAGATGCTTGATTTTTGCGAAATGAAATGCTACATCCACTGCAGAAAAAAAAATCACTCCGCCGTCACCTGCTGTCGCCCGTGCCACTATAGCTTCTGGCGGCATTTTAAGAAATTAAGCGGCAACAGTTACAAAAGGTTCCACTCGATAGGTTCCACATTCTGCTTGAAATGCACGTGGAGTAGGGCAACGTGGTTTTATAAACATTGAAGTAGGGCGCCTCAATTCACGCGCGTCTCCGCCGTACGGCAGCGCTGGCATCGAGGCACCGGGGCTAGAGGAGCGGAACGCGGTAAATTTAAATCGACTTGAGCAAACCTTTAGCGTGTTTACCTTTAAAGGAGCGCGACGGAAGAGGAACAGCATGAGAGGTGAGCGGGAAAGCGAAGGGAGGCATTTACTTGGCCAATGTCGACAAAGACTATCGTCTTTTGTCGACATTTGAAGCGAAAGGACCACATACGCGGCCAATTTTTTTTTTTTCGTTTTTTCTTAAGACTTTAGCCAATAGCTTCCTGCGCGTATGCTCTGGTGCAAAAGAAATGAATCAAGTCTAACTCGCTCCCCTTCTAACGCCGCTCCAACATGTTTTTTTTCTTTCACGCATGAATGTCGGGCTGCGCCGGAGGAGTTTTCCGCCTACAAATGAACGCGGGATTCTTCTTTCGCCTAGCCCTACAAAGCTTCGCTTTAAAACGAGTTCAGCAGACTCAGTAAACATTGCTTCGTAAAAACTTTGGGGGTGCGAGCGTACCGGCTAGTGCCTTTTATGCCGTTGTACGGTCGACAGACAGCAACAGCGCCCGTACCTGTGCGACGTGAGGATGACCGCTATTCCCGAGTCGGTGACGATCCTGGACAGCGAGGAGAAGATGCGCGCCTTGGCGACCACGTCGACGCCGGCCGTGGGCTCGTCCAGGAGCACCAGTCTCGGAAGGCCGATCAGCGCCGCCGCGATGGACAGCTTCCGCTTCCCGCCGCCGCTGTGGGTTGGCGGCGCCAAAGGTGGGGCGAAGTGCAAAAGCTACGAGTTAGGGCAGTGATTGCACCAAGGACGGCATGCTGAAATGAAGTTCTGTAGGACGTTTGCCACAGGAATAGAAATAAAGAAAGAAAGAGAGAGAAGGTTCTTTATTGAAAAAAATTAAAGACGTTCCACTCAATGTGAAAGCTGTCGGAAGGGCAGAGCAGTGATTCGCCATAATGGGCTGTACCGCCGTTACCGGCTCACTGCTACCACCTCGCCATAATGGGCTGTACCGCCGTTACCGGCTCACTGCTACCACCCCATGCAATTCAAATTTCCCGCCTTCGCAGTGCTCGCGCGCCCCCTGCCTGGAACTTCGCTCGCGGGAGTTCTATTCTCTTCGTGCTTTTCTCCCCGCACGTGCCCGCGTTGCACTGCCACATTTTGCGTTTGCTATCGTAAAAACCAACCCAACGGGCGTCCTTAAGAAAAGGAACGCGGGCGCTGCCTGTTCATTGCGTATATGTTTCCTCAAATGTACCTATAGTTTTCTTTGCGCTAAACAACGGGAAGATGCGAACGCTTATGATTATACTAACGGTAGTACCCGGTGGTGCCGGGGTGGGCCATTATATTAATGACAAATGGGTAGACCACGTGTTCATTTATTTGTTAGTTGTCACAATTGGCTAATTCATCGTGAAGTGGTGCACACTCAGGAGCTCCTGCCGGCTGTCAATACATGTGCTCCAACCGCAGGCACGTCGTGGTAATGTGGAACGACTGGCCCTCGTGTTTTACGGAAACTCTCGCTAAACAAATTGCACCCAGATGGTGCGCCCGAGCGAGTGAGTCACTGAGTGAAAAACGTTTTATCGAGCCGGGGAAGTGGGAGTGGTTCCCAATTTCAGAAAGCCATGTGGTGAGCGGGCAACCTTCGGTGTGGAGGAATACTTGTCTGGACATCCAGATCACTGTTAGTAACCAGGTTCTCTTAGAGCTCATGGGTGGAAAGAGTGGATTGGAGAATGGCGAGGTTTTTGAGACATAGCGGGGTCTAACATAGGATCCAAAACGTGTGTAGCAATGCGGTATAACAAATCGAGGATATGTCTGAACGCTCGCACCGGCACATGAGGGGACAAAAAAGAGCTGCACCAGAAGTTTTTTAAAACAATCGTTTGAAAACAAAACAGGGCATCAAATGTAGGCAGACTGAAATAAGTGACGCAATCAACGTTAACGGGGATATCTGCATTGTAGGAAACGCTGATGACAATGTTTGTTTAATATACAGTTTACTTTGGAACGCCAGGTGAAAGAGCAATGGTACAACAAAGATATCCCATATCTGAGAATGCTGTAAGCGAGCGAGTGCGCAATAAGTTTGCGCGTTGGGATTGGCATGAAGGAACGAACATTATATAAAACTCAACATACTCCCCGAAGCTTGTTACAAACGTTGTTCATCTGGGTGTTCCACGTCATGTCGCTATCAAAATATACACCTAGGTACTTCACGCTTGTCGAGAAGGGAAGAGCAATACAATGGCAATCTTTACACCTTGAGTTATGGAGTAGAATCGGCGTACAGTCAATTTTTTGTGAGGATTACGGAAACACACACATTTTGTTTTTTGTGTGTTAATACAAATACCGTTATAGGAATACCAATCCATAACCGCAATTGCATCTGTTTGAAGGGAGTGAATCGCTGAACTATAGAGTGAGTAGACAGAAGAACAGTGTCGTCTGCATACTGATACAGGCGACTCCTTGTTGTGACAGAACCAAAATCATTGACGTACACGTTAAACAACAATAGCGACTAAATAGGCCCCTGTGGCACTCCTGATTGCAAAAAAAGTTTGAAACTCAAGAAATCATTTATCCGCACAATTTGAGCCCGGTTGTGGAAGTAGATTGTTAAAAGTTTTAGAAAAGGACCCTGAAAACCTACAAGTTCAAGCTTTTGAAGCAATAATGAACGAGAAACAGAGTCAAATGCTTCGCTGGCATCCAGGAAAAGAATGCAAGAGACCTCATTATTATCGAAGGCGGAATAATTATGATCACAGAACTCTTCTAAAAGCGTTGTAGTACTCTTTCCTGCCCTAAATCCAAACTGAGAATCTGAAACAAGGTAATTATTTTCGAGAAAAAGACTCATTGTACGAAAAAGATGCTTTTCTAAGATTTGTGCGATACAAGGTAGGATAGATAGCGGTCTGTAATTCTCAATCGTTTTAAAGCTTCCTCCTTTATGGGGCGGCTTGTCCAGAGCGGTCTTAAGCTCATCATCGATGAAACCATGTTCCACAAAAGAATTGAGCATAAAGATTAATACGTCGCATAATACGCCGAAGTTTCTCTGAAGTTCAATCACGCTAACACCGTCTATTCCTGGTGCTTTTTTACGCTTGAAACTAAATATTATGTCATGCAAGTCAGCGCAAGTCAAGGGAGGAAAGTATGCCGAAGTGACGTTGCTATTCAAGGAACGCAGCGCTGCACTGGGGAAAACCTGTGACCGATTTGGAGGTTTCGAAAAGTGGTTACTAAAGTCATGCACGGAGTGACAAGATTTTGGAA
This sequence comes from Haemaphysalis longicornis, assembly GCF_048455015.1. Taxonomy (NCBI): domain Eukaryota; kingdom Metazoa; phylum Arthropoda; class Arachnida; order Ixodida; family Ixodidae; genus Haemaphysalis; species Haemaphysalis longicornis. The sequence goes on along the minus strand of NW_027526361.1, from coordinate 176,305,675 downwards.
GTGTTACAAATTTTTACATCGATCGACAGTTGTGTTTTCCAGCCCAGTAACTGGTTACTGGTTGTCCAAGTTTTCCTGGGGCAGAATCGATCGTCGTAGAAGGATTTGTAAACGCTTTCCGTGTTATTAACATCCCGTACCGAGTCAGCGCTCCGTGTGTCCTTTTCTTGTCCTTGTTGTGTTCTTGTGTCCTTGTTGTGTTCTTTTTGCGCTGAGTCTATTTAAAGCAACTCGTCCGGATTGCAGCCTTAATAAAAATAGAGGGAATTTGTTCTCACCTGTAAGTGCCGGACAGCTTATGGGCGCCCTCCTCAAGGCCGACGATATAGATAAAGCTTTCGGCGAGGTCCTCCAAATCCTTGGAGGGCACGCCGCGAAGTCTGGCGAAGAGCACCAGATACTCGAAGGCCGTCAAATTATCGATGAGCCCGCCGTACTGCATGCAATACCCGAGTCTCGACTGCCACTGCAAACACGCGCAAGCATTCGTTTTTTGGGTGATAACGTTACTGGTTGGTGGATCGCTTTTGTGGCTGTTCCTTCTACGTCCTACCCAGATAGTCGAACCTAACCGCACCTAGTGGTACAAGAAAGCTCGGTACCCGAACTGGCACAGTACTTTCTTGCAACACACCCGGACGCAAACCGCCATTCCTCATCGTTTTCTTCATGAAACTCCCGAAACGATTATACAGTTCTGCGAAATGTCACAAAAGTGAGGCTCAGTGTACGGATCTCCAAAAAGTGGTCCCTACGGGCACCGCATGAACTGCGGGTTGTTGCAATCGCAAGACACAGGCTATTGCAAATCGCTTTGCTCAAGCTGTTACTTCCCTCCGTCGTGGACCAGCGCCGGAACAGACCGGGTTGATGAAACAGATGTCACTACTGGCACTTTATATTCAGGCGGGTTCTAGTACATTCGGTGTGTACAAAAAAGCTCAAATTATAAACCTTTTCCCTGTATGGATACCACTACTTCTTACGGTGAAGCTGTACACGTTTATTCCCCCAGTTCCTGCACCAGTGTGCAACAAAAACTCGGGGACGCGGTTTTCATTTCTCCGTGACTGTACGGTTTGGCTCACCTTGTCTCTTTAACCCGTATTTATAGACTGTAAAAATGCCAATTTTGCTTGTGTTTATAAAATACGCATCAATCTTTTCTGCGCTGCATCGAAAACCTTGCTTGTGAAATAACTCATTAGAGTGTCCGTGAATGTTGAGCACATCCTGAAAGCTTCATCAGGTGGTGTCCCCGAAACGTTGGTGCGCATGGCAGTAACGTAGTGTAGTGTCTGGGGGTTTCGGTTTCGGTTGATGTCAAGTGATTCTACCACCAGGGGGCTAACCCCAGGGTATATATATGACGTCACTGAATAAATGATCCTTTTTTGACTTGACTCTTTCACTGGAGCGTACGCCTCCTGCTTCGCCCTTCGGGGCCGTTACCGACGCGACACCACACGCAGACTTCCTTCCCACCTTTCGCTTGTCTTTGGAGAGCACGAGGTCCTCCATGTAGGCGTCTCCGCTCGTGGGCGCCAGCAGGCCGGTGAGCATCTGGAAGGTGCTCGTCTTGCCCGCGCCGTTCACTCCCAGCAGGCCGAGGCACTCGTACTGCTTCACGGAGAACGAGAGGCCGCGCACGGCGTGCAGGGACCCGTACCTGTACAGCCGTCGGGCAGTGGGGACGTCAGGAACAAAGGAACTAATCGCATCGAGTACTTGCATTAGGGGGTCATCCACTACCACAGCCAAATATTAAGCTTCTGTGCCTGGCAGATAATGTACAAACTTGCTCAAAAGATTTTTCTCAGTTTCGCGGTGAGGGCATTCCTCAAAAAGATACAGCGCTCAAGACGGCACACAGAGGAGGAGGCTACACACACATAGCGCTGACTACCAAGAAAGTGTTTATTTGCCTCTCGGCAATTTAAACGAAAAGGTTACACCAAGATAAGGGCGGAAAGAATACAGAAACATGAAAGATTACAATAAAGTTAAAAGTATAAACAAGAATTAGCATCTTTGCGTTATCATATTACTAGTGCGATCATTTCGCTTAGTCCTCAATAAACGCTATCTCGTTTGGAGACAAGGCAACCGAAGTGGTGCTTACGCAATCAGTGGTACTCTTATAAATCGTGTATGCTTCCAGCAGCTCACACGTGCGCTGATTTCCGTAGTGCTTTATCACTTTACACTGCTCAAATTTAGGAGTGCACTTGCAGGACGAGGACTAAGCGAAATGATCGAACTAGTACTATGGTAACGCAAAGATGCTGTTTTTTGTCTATACTTTTAACGTTTTAGATGCAAAGCATCTCTTAGTCGACCCTCCGTCGTCCGGTGTCCGCACCGCTCCTCCTCTCAACACCACCTGTGATAACACCACTCTCTCCCCTCCACCGCTCCACACCACCTGTGCGCTAGCGCGCGCTGCTCGTCTCCTCTCCAACCAGGTGTCCAATCACGCGCATGCGCACTGCTCCTCCTCTACACTGCCTCTGCTCTGCAAATAAACCCGGTCCGCGTTCCGCTAAGTTGCTTCTTCGGTACTGCGCCGTCCGATGACTGGAAATGGACGCCAACGATTCCGTCAGCGAACTGGCTGGCACACCTTCAACTAGCGCCAGCCAGCACACTGTCAGAACTGCGAGCACATCCGAAGACAAGGCTGCACAGAGGAGACCTCGCGACGCCGAACATAAACGGCAGCGTCGAGAAGCAGATTCCTCTCTTCGAGAACGAGAAGCTGCTTTGAAACGCCAGCGGCGAGTAGCTGATCAAAATTGCACGGCTTTGCATCCCCTCGGGGTTCCTACGTTGGAAGATGGTGTAATTTTTTTTGCAATCTTTCATCTTTCTGTCTTCTTTCCGCCCTTATCTTGGTGTAACCTTTTCGTTTAAATTGCCGAGAGGCAAACACTCTGTTGGTAGTCAGCGCTGTGTGTGTGTAGCGCCCTTTGGAGCGCTGTTTTTGTATGAAGTACGAGCCAACAAGCCCAAACACTCCCATTGCTTCAGGGCATTCCTTATGGGCACGAGTGATGTCACTGGAGTTATGTCGCGGCGATTGACTGGCTTCTTTTCGGTTAGAGGGGTGAAAGCATTCGATAGCTACTTTAAGAAAATAATTCTACTTTAAAGCCAAGCAGAAACTCGAGCACGTTTTTGCTGCCGTAAAAAGGTCATGTAGTGTCGCGCTCTACAGGCTATGATAAGTGTACTTTTCGCAGTGCTTCCAGGTACAAAAGGAAAAAAAAGGAAAGCTTTTATCGACGGTGTTACAGGGTCCCTTTAGGTTCGCAGTTCGTAAAAGAGGAATCTTTGATGCGCCCCTTGGCACCACGGAATTCTCTGACATCCTTACCTGCCACAATTCACAATATAAAATGTATTTTAAAATGTCTTGTAGCGGCGGTGCTGCCCCCAATATGCCGGTGCAGTGCGCTACGTGTCGTATGATGAGCTGAGTGATGAATTAGGTCCACCTAAAAGGTTTCAGTAAGCTTGTCACACACTCGAGCGTACGGCGTTTAAAAGTATCGTATACCTTTTTCATATTATTGCACAGCACCTAATTCTGGTTACCCAGTAGCCCGATTCATTGAATTTCTTATCTATTTGCCCCTGGAAAACTACCCTGGAACTCCTTCGAACGAGGCGGCGGTAACTCCACCCCCTAGCCGGCTCGCCGGCAAGAAAATAACAAAAATAAAACCTCCGCCGCTCAGCTTTCGCCGAAACTTTAATCGCTTACGAGGGGGCGAGCGTAGCTTCGCCAGTGCTAAGGCGCACCGATGATTCCAGAAGGGAGAAAGAGGGAAGTTTTGCGCTCGACGGCGGCGGGCGCGTTGTGTGTTGTGCCCTTCTCTCCGCGCCGGCGCGGTTATAAAAATCGCGCCAATCTACCCCGTGAATGTGGTTGGAAAGCAAGCTGTAAATGGCACCCATAACGATTACCCATGCGACGGCACTTAAATTCACTCACATCGCTCTACAAATAGTAAAACCAGAGAGAAGTCAAATGCACCTAACCATACCATTTATTTCTTCAAAGAGATATTCTTGCTATGGTTAATCGATGCATGATGCGTGAACGGTGTTTGGTTGAGTTGTATTGGTGTAGCACAAGAGTGGAAACTTTTTTTATAAAATTAAAGTAAGCTTCAACCCGGTGTTAGACGATCTGATTTCTCCGTCTCTGCGCCGCGGACGGAGGTGAGGAGATTTGCGGCAGAGAAGGAGGAAGAGGAGGAAGAAATACGTCTGTTCAGATTTCTGAATAGCCCAGAGTGCAGCCCTGAGGAGTGATTAATTCTTCTGTGGGGCCCATATGCAGTCCGCGCGGCCTGTGTTCTATCCATCCGCTGAAGCTGGGTAGGTAGAGAGGGCCTGGACAGCAGCATCTCCCATTGCTCTTGTTGGGTAGTTGACGGAAAGAGAGGAGGGTGCTCAGGGCTAAAGTCGCACACCCCGATGACGGGGCGGAGTGTTCCTACTTCTGAGCAAAATTTACATTCAGCGTCGTAGCGATTCGGATGCATTAAGTGAAGACGCGTAGGCTGTGGGAAGGAGCCCGGATTATATGAGCCGTAGGGTAGTTTGTTGTTCTCTCGAAAGGTCAGGGTAAGGCGAAGATACGGTCCGTCTCAGAAGGCGATAATGCTGGGTTATCTCCCTGAACGTGACAAGCGGGTGACTGTCCTCGTGCAGCACCATAGCACGGGAGGTAAAAGCGCAGGCTTGTTGGGTGGGCATATTTGTTTCCCTCCATTGAAGCATGAGGGGGTGTCCAGATAAGCTGAATGGAACCGTTTGGGAAGTGTTTTTTTAGCACGCGCAGTGCAGGTCAGGACACCCAACCCGACTGGTAATTCCAGTGGGCTTGCTGGGAATCGGTGACTACCCTCCGAACCCCTGGTTGAGTGAGAGCCAAGGTGATGGCTGCCTCTTCTGCTGCTGTCATTTCTTGGGTCCTATCGAGGTACACTTAAGAAGGAGGTTGGTTCTGGAGGTAGCCACGATGATGGCGTATTGCTTCCCTCGATGTTTGGAGGCGTCTGTGTAGATAACTGCATGATCGTCACCGAGGGTGGTGTTTAGCGCTTGAGCCCGTGCTTTTCGGTGACCCTCGTCATGTGAGGGGTTCATATTTCTAAGCAAAGGGAGCATCTTTAGTTTTAGTCGCCAAGAGTCTGGGAGTTCGTCAAGCGGAGTGACATTCTGGGCTGCCAAGCCAATGTGGTGAAGCATGCGGTTACCCACCGCAGTTCTGAGTCGGACCTTCTGGTTAGAAAGATGGCCTTCTGTCAGCTCTTCCACCGTGTTGTGGAGCCCCGTGCTAAGCAGCCTCTGTGTGGACACACTCATGAGAAGGCCAATGGCCTGCTCGATCGCCTTTCTAATCATTATATAAAGCGTCTCTATGTCTTCCTTGTCAAGAAGAAGACAGGGGTTGTACGTAAGTGACTCTTGAGAGAACAAAAGCTTCAATTAATCGAAAGGTACCGGATTCCTTTAGGCCTCGCTTCTTGGTGGCAATTCGCCTGATCATGTGTATGATTTGATTAATGCTGTTTTTTTAGGCGCTGCAAGGAGACGTCACTCTTAGTGTTAGCCTTGAGATGTTGACCCAGGATCTTGATGCTGTTGCTTGGAGACATGGCCTGGCCATCAAGGAGTATTTAATGTATTCCTTGATTTGGCGTGAGGGCGGACGACAAGGAACTGTGATTTTTTACGCGAACACTGGAGGCCACAGGCTTTAGCACTTTGGCGTACTAGAAGTGAGATGCCATGAATTGGTGTGAGCTTCCTTTAATTTTTGTAACTCTTAGCACATGAGCAAGGTGCGCACCGGGCCGCTAGACGGGCGTGAGTGTTCGCGTGACGCTTTCACTTGGCATTCAACGAGAACGCAGGGGGTAAACCTGTAGATGTGCTTTGTGAGTACACCACCTGTCTTCCCCGTGTTCGCGTGGGCTGGTAGCTAAATCGGTAAGACAACGGGCTCTCGCCTTGTTAGTCTATTAGTTCCAGGTTCGATTCCCGGCGGTGCCAGTGAATTATTTTATTTGTTCGCTGGAGTTTTCTGTTGACACCAGCGGTCGCGAAAGAACCCTTGAGGGGTAGAGGTAAAAAATTTGCCCCCACCTCCCCGAAGGGAATCGTGAGGAAGTGCGAATGCATTTCTTGCGCCGAGAGTACACGGCGTAGTAATTCTGACATCGCCTTGAGAGGCGCCCAGCCAGCGAACGGTCTAAACTGGAGCAGAGCGAGACAGGAGACTAGCGAGAGAGCGCGCGCGAGCCGACCCACGGAGGTCTGGCAGTTTATCGCTGCATATATAGGGGGGCACGCCGCGCCGAGCGCACCGAGCCAGGTGGCTGAGAGAGGAGGCGAGCGCTAGGGGAGAGGGACGCGCGCAGCGGCGCACGGCAGCTGCAGCCGAGCGAGGGGAGAGGAGGTGCGGGTGCGTGACGTCACGGCGCGAGGAGGGAAAGTGACACGCAGCGGCGCACGGCAGCTGCCGGGGAGAGGGGTGGAGTGTGTGACGTCACGGCGCGGGGAAGGGAGAGGGACGCGCGCGCGCACGCCGTCGCGCCGCGAGGAGTGGTGAGGGGCGTGTCGTCACGTGGTGAGTGACGTCACTGCGCCGTTGCTACCGACGCTCCTCTCCGCTCCACGCCGTTGCGAGGGAGAGGAGGACTGCGGACGCCGCCGCCGCCGCCGCCGGCGGTGGAAGGTTTGGGGTCGCTTATAAAGTGCATTCGCACTTAAAAGCTTTGCTTTCGAAAGAGAAGCCGCGCCTGAGCAAACCAGCTACGTTTGGAAGTCGTGATGTGACAACGGCGCCTGCCAGTTTGTGCATCACACCATCGGCGACCCGCGCCCTGGAGGTCTCCAACGTACTCCCGGGCCTCGAATCACCCTGATCGTCTCGGACGGCCTGGCCTGCGACGAAGCCACGCTTCACAAGTAGCTGAATCGCCTCCGACAGCGGTGCATCGTCCGGCCCGGTCGGTGAATATGCTGGGACTTTGTCTCTCATATGCTGTTGTTCTTTTAGTTAACTGTTCTACCTCGTGATATTCACTGATAGAGCTTCTTATTGTGCATTTTGTATTTGAACTGTTTCCCGCATTGGTATTCGTTCCAAGTTACGTCTCGTTAACGTTACATGTCCTCATGCTTGTACAGTGTTTTGCCTGCTCAAATATAGGTCCTTCTGTGGTTGGTTTGTTCAAGGCTCTGACTCATTCTTACCGCTCTGTTCGGCGAAAGCCGCACATCAGACGGCCACCCCCTTCGTCACCGGTGCCCTGTAGATTCGGTGGGGTTGTTTGCGCGCTTGAGTCGACTCACCATACTTTTTCTACCAGCGCACGCAATTGAGAAAACGGCGACAAAGCTTCAAAACTTCGCAAAGACGAACGTTATTGGTTAGCGTTTGTATGAAATCAAGAGTTGGACGGAAGCCCGTCTGGTAGGGGAACCGCATGACACAAATTAAACACTGACACCGATCACGAGTGTTTATAATAACGAAAAAAGACGCTTCGGCTCCTGTACGGGAGCTTTGTTCCGAATGAGCTGAGGGGCGAAAGTGATTTTCTTATGTTGGCCTCATGATGTGACGTAGGCAACGTGCGTACACGTGTGGGAAGTTGCCGTGATTGCGATTTAGTTTGTGCTCCGGGGTTTTAATTGTCAGGGATTTAAAATAAAGCCGGGAGATCCAATTCTCTTTTTCTGTTATTTTCGCATTGGCACAGTCTATTTTGTGGGGTGTTGCTTTTGCGTGTTCGGCCGGAGCAATTGATGTAAAAATATGACACCATCTCCCCGAAGGGAACTATGTGGTGATGCAAAGCATGCGTTGACGAGCGGCATCCGGATCCGCTTGGCGACGTTGGCGTGCCGAAGCGGCTTCGCTTTCTCGCAGTGTGGGATCCGCTGCTCGATGCTGTCGTTTCGAAGCGGCTTCACTTTCTCGAAGTTTGGCATCCGCTGCTCGACGTCGACGTTTCGAAGCGGCGTCGCGTTGCCGAACGCCATATGGATCCGCTGCTCGGCGTCGACGTTTGCGTTCTGCATCTCGAGCTCTCCTCTACGCAGCCTTGTCTTCAGAGGTGCTCGCGGTTCTGGGAGTGAGCTGGCTGGCGCTGGTTGGAGGTGTGCCAGCCAGTTCGCTGACAGAATTGTTGGCGTCCCTTCAGTTCATCGGGCAAGCAGCAACTGAGGGAGCGGCGCGTGGAGAGGAGGGCAGCGTGCGCGCTATCGCACAGCTGGCGTGGAGAGAGGGAGAGGAGGAGAGCGGCGTTATCGCACAGCTGGTGGGGAGAGGGGGAGAGGTGCGGACGGATGCCGATGGACATAGCCCCGAGCAAGAGATGCTTTGCATCTAAAAAGTGGCGGTCATACCGTATGTACAGGCGGGGACTTAATTTTGCAGACCACGCGAGCGCGTGGCAAACGGCACCGATGCGCGCTGTGGAGGCCCGGCGCCTGTTGTCGAGACCGGCGCGGCGTGCATGCGCGTCCTGTTTTACTCGCAGGCACGCCGAATTTCTCGCTTCCTACAGCAGGGCTGCCTTGGTCACTCAAGCACCACTGAGGGACGCCTTTGTAGCATTCATTTCATCCCGATGGCACGTTTGGGGCCTAATATGACGATTGCGCAGGCTTTGGAGCAAATGCTCCTCGCGTCCTGATAAACACTTGCAAGGAATGTTTTGCTTGTTTTCTGCTTTATCGTTTATAGATGATGAGACTGGCGGCTTGCGAACGACGTCCCCGAATGAAGCGTGTACAAAGCACAACCACACGGTGCCGCGCCGACAACGAAATGCCAGTTATATGAATAGCGAACCTGTATTCACCTTGTTTATTTTGTAATTTGGCCACTAAACATATATTTCAGCTCTCTCTCCGCTTCCTATAAAGAAGGCGAGTTGCAAGTTCTATAAAAGACATCCTCTTTTTTATGTTAAAGTCTACTTCCTTATTAAAAAATGATTGAGAGACATACCCATATAAATTGTCTGTTCGTTCTCCGCGATTCATTCGTAAAAATGGCACCTCGGGAATTCCCATCGAAGAACGCCATAACATTATTCGCTATTTCTCACCGTAATATAATAGCTGCTTAGGGCCTTTTGAATGTTCTTGTGACTAATAAACGGGTGCTCAACCACTGAAAAACAATAAGCTTGTCCTCCTGTTTCATTGTTGACTTTGTCCTTCCGCACAGCTGGCCATGTGCAAGTTGGTCCTTTTGTGATGGCGGCGAAAAGCGAAAATGCTCAAGTGTGATCGGGATTTAGGCACATGTTAAACAACCCCAGGTAATCAAAATTAATCCGGAGCTTTCAACTACGGCGCGCCTAATCGCGTCTGTAGCGTCGGCGCGTTAAAACCTCATAATCAATCAGTGTAAGCCGACCTTGAAGAATTGCTCCGGCATTGGAGCAATTCATCCCCGTAGGCATGAATTCCTCGGCTAACAGCATCTCTTGTCCTATTACTAAGCCGGCAAATGTCGCCTTGAAAGACGGTTCCTCAAAAGTAGTGAATTATTTTACGGCGTTCAATGGGAACCCGAGGTGCCATTTTTACGAATGCGACGCGCAGCACTAACGAACAGATAATTTATATGGGTATGTCTTTCAATCATTAAGTAAGGAAGTAGGCTTTAAAATAAAAAAAAGAGGACTTCTTTATAGAACTTGCAAATCGCCTTCTTTATGGGCAGCGGAGAGCGAGCTGAAATATTTGTTCAGTGGCAAAATTACAAAATAAACAAGGTGAATAAGGGTTCGCTATTCAAATAGCTGGCATTTCGTTGCCGGCGCGGCACCGAGTGATTGTGCGTTGTACACGCTTCATTCGGGGGCGTCGTGCACAAGCCGCCAGTTCATCGTCTATAAACGATAAAGCACAAAACAAGCAAAACATTCCTTACAAGTGTTTATCAGGACGCGAGGAGCACTTGCTCCAAAGCCGGCGTAATCGTCCTATTAGGCCCCAAATGTACCGTCGGGATGAAATGAATGCTACAAAGGCGTCGCTCTGTGGTGCTTGAGTACCAAGGCAGCCCCGCTGCAGGAAGCGAGAAATTCGGCGTGCCTGCGAGTAAAACAGGACGCGCATGCGCGCCGCGCCGGCCTCGACAACAGGCGCCGGGCCTCCAGAGCGCGCATCGGTGTTTTTTGCCACGCGCTCGCGTGGACTGCAAAATTAAGTTCCCGCCTGTACAGTGTTGAGCTCGCTTAGGGTAAACACGGGAGCGCGTGGCCGCCGGTGCTATCAGAGCAGCCTACCGCGGGCTGCGCGAAGCATCAGGCATGCGCTGTGCATGTCGAGCTACAATTTCCTTTCAGCGCGTGCATTACGTCATCGGAGCGACTGCTCGTCCTCGAACCCGCGATCCTTGTATGAACATGCCTAATAAAAATCACAAAGGTGCTTTTCCACCGTAAACTGAATCGAGGTTGTAGCGCCCGAGCAAACTTTAAGCTCTTAATTTATTGCTGATAAACATTGTGCGCATGTGCTCCTTTGGTTTCAGTGGCAACCACTTATGAAAAAATTTACACCACATCTCCCCGAAGGAAACGATGAGTAGGATGCGGAGCGTCATGGTGGTTCCATTTGCGTTTCCGTTATGTTGGTTAGCCAAATTTGGTGGAAATGTAGTGAACCCCGTAATGCTCATATATCCTACTCATGGTTCCCTTCGGGGAGATGGGTGTACTTTTCCTTATTGCATGCGTATATACGCGAGTGAGACGAGATTGAAGTGGTATCTAAAGGTCTTTATTTAGGTTTGCACGTCTTCTTACTTTGAGAATGACGGCCTTATGGTCGCTGAAGTGCACAGTCAGTGGATCTCGTTCCAACCCGTGGAACCAACGTTGCTGTTAGTGTTTGCGCTGATGCTCTCGCTTAATTGCGCCAGCACACTCACTGACGGGGCTGTTGCTTCCATCCTACTTCATCTGAAGAATCACGGAGTCAAGCGCAAGCACAACCGGAGTTGTTCTTGTTGTTCTTGTTGTTGTTCCTCTTCTATGGCACGTACCCACGTGGGGGCTTGGCCAAGAAACGGTGGTGTGCGGACGCCAGACCACCGCCGACGCCGCGGGACATACCCCCGAGCATAAGACGTGGAAGATTGGCCAAGAAACGGTGGTGTGCGGACGCCAGACCACCGCCGACGCCGTGGGACACACCCCCGAGCATAAGACGCTCCGCATCTAATAAAGTGCTAATAACATATGCATCATCTTTTAATGGAGCCTGCTTGAAGCAAGCTAGCGAGTGTACTATAGCGATGTGACGAACCGATTGCATTGCATACAAGCTAATGAACGAGTAACCGCTGACCCAGAAACATTTTTACGCGCATTCCAGCTTATAGTTATCTATACAGCGGCCGATTGCTCCACCGCTACACGCAAGATGAAGTTAGCAGACGACGCTCAGACGCCCTGATGACGCGATGCGCGCGCTGAAAGCATAGCCTCGCTCGACACACAGCGCATGTGTGCTGCTTCGCGCATCACCCGGTAGGCTGCTCTGATAATACCGACGGCCACGCGCTCCCGTGTTCACCCTAAGTGAGCTCACCACTGTACATGCGCTGTCGCCTCACCTTAAGAAGACGGCTGACAGATTCGGGGTTAAGGTGGTTTTCTCTGCCAGGAATAGGCTAGGTAGATTAAGCAGCATGGTGAGCAACAGGCTTGATTCCCGAGACAGTGTTTCCACACGTGGTTGTTTGATTAAACACAGACTCCAGTTTGTTCGGTGTATGACCAATGTTGTGTACTGCATTCCTGTGTCCTGTGGCCGGGTGTACGTCGGCCAGGCTGGCCGCTGTCGCAATGTACGCTTAAGGGAGCATGATACGTCGGTGACTTGAACAACGCAACAGAGCCAATACGCGATATATATCTAAACTCACCGCACATGTCAACCAAACTATTGGCCTCATCCGTCGCATAACTGCTCGAAACAAAGGAATGATGGAATTTGAGCGCCTCCGGCTGGTTCAAGCATTCGTGCTCAGTCGCTGACATACGCACTCCCGTGCCTTAACCCAAGTAAAACGGAGCTGTCTAAAATCAACTGCCTCATACGAGAAATATACAAAAAGGCGCTTTTACTCCCTCAAAGTACTTCCACTGCCAAATTGGAACGCCTAGGCGTTTACAATACAGCTGAAGAGTTCATAGAAGCCCATTCTGTCAGTCAACTTTTCCGCCTTTCTACCACTTCTACTGGCAGATACATCCTAGAGTCGCTCGGGCTTCAGGCACCGATTGTTACTGACCCCAGAGTATACATTCCTTCCGACTTGCACAATGTCCTGCTTGTGCGGCCGATGCCCCGCAATATGCACCCGCAGCACAATATTAAACGCCGTGAACATCGCGCACGCGTCCTAGCCCACGAATGCCCCATGGGCCAGTCCACCACCCATGTGGACGCCACTAGTTATACCTGCCACAACGCGTACGCAGTCACCGCCATCTTTGATCCAAAAGCAACCTCTTACCACTCACTCACTATCCGAACGCGCTCCCCTGCCACTGCGGAAGAGGCGGCTATTGCGCTAGCGCTCACTCATCGGCCTACCCCAACAATTCTTATCTCCGATTCGAAAACGGCCATTCGAAATTTCGCCCGGGGGATAATTTCACCCGGGGGATAATTTCACCTGGGGGATTATTTCTCCGCAGTCTCTCAAAATTCTCCTTCAAAATCCTCCCACTTCCCACGCGGAGTTGATTTGGACTCCCGCCCATGCGGGGCTGGAAGGAAACGAAGCGGCTAACCTTGCAGCTCGAGAGCTAACCCACCGAGCTGGGCCAGGTCGCACCCCTTCCCATGGAGCCCAATCAACTCGCGACAGCCTTCTGACTTTCCAGGAAATTACCTGCCACTACCGCCTCTCTCGCCGTCGCTACCCTCCACCCCATTGGTCACTCTCTGTCACCGAGAAACGGTACTGGCGCCTTCTCCAAACCAACACCCTCCCCTGTCGCGCCAGACTACACGCAATTTATCCGTATGTATTTCCGTGTCCCCAATGCCCCCATTGTGGAGCCCACGAAACAGTTGCTCATATCATTTGGCAGTGCCCTCAAAGCTCACCCCCTCTCATCTCTTGTGTGGAGCACTGGATGGCGGCGTTAGGCAGCTCGGATCCGCGGGTCCAGCAGGGACTCGCTGAACGAGCAGCCCTGGGTCACCACTCGTCGTTGACCCAACGGTTCCAGAATAAAGTTCTTCGTCTCTCCCTCTCCTCCTTGAAAGGAAGGCAATACACACACCTGGCGCTGCACTGTGCGGAGTGCGGCTGTAAGCCATGCTTCACAGACGCACAAGTGCTTTTTAAACACAGGGACCGTGCTACCAGGGAAATTGCTGAAGCCTTCCATATCCGGATTAGGGGCTCGGGTTGTATAAGTGACCCGTCACTGAGCATTCTAGATAAAAAAGTGTTACTTCTTAATTAAGGAGAGGGGTTAGAAAAAAAGAAAGCAAAAAAGAAGAGAAGAAGGAAAGGGGGCGCTCATATGCTCATGTACGGCCGTACGCATGTGCGACGGTCGCTTGATTGATTGATTGATTGTAGGGTTTAACGCGCCGACGCAACGCAGGCGATGAGGCGCGCCGTAGTGGAGGGCTCCGGATTAATTTTGACCACCTGGGGATCTTTATCGTGCGCCGAAATCTCGTACACACGGGCGTTTTTGCTTTTCGCCTCCATCAGAAAAGCGGCCGCCGCGGCCGGGAATCGAACCCGCGACCTCGTGCTCAGCAGCGCAACGCCTTAGCCACTGAGCCACCGCGGCGGGTTGTGCGACGGTCGCACGTGCCTGATTGTTGGGTATTGGCATGGTATATATGTGCTTTCGATTTTAATAAATCTTTCAGTTGATAGAAAGCGTCGGTGTCGTTTCAATTTCTCGTCCCTGTGTCAGTTTGCGCTTAAGCTTCACTCATGATTGCAGTTTCACCTTGAAGGTGGCGTGCGGCTGAATATTTGCGAACATTTCCGGAAACTGGTGCTCTAGTCGCCGACGGGCCACAAACGCATCGTTCTCGAGCGTTTGTACTCGTTGCCTACAGTCCAATATCCTGGCTTGAGGAAGTAAACGCTCCGCTTTGAAAACAACGCTGTTCCCGAAGCTTGTAGCCACAGGTCTGTTGAGACACAAGGACCACGGAATAAATCCACGCACTTCATATTGAAGTTCAGTGTACTCTGAAGGCGGCAACTTGGCTGGTTAGGGAGACGTAGTGGCGCATCTGAGTGATGGCTGGTTGGCCGTACGCACGGCGTAAGTGGATAAAATCAAGAGCTGGACGGAATCCAGTCTGATCGGGGAAACGCATGACACCAATTAAAAACTGACACCGACCAGTTTTCTTTGTTAATTGGGGTTAGTGTTTGTTAGTTCGTGTTAGTGGTGTTAATTGGTACTCCTGTTTGAAGCGCAAAACTCTTTCCAGATTTGTGAAACAGCAAAGTCGTTCGTTGTTCGCATTGTTGAGCTTGTGCACTTGTCCGGGGTTCGTTTGTAAAGACTTTCTATACGCCGGCTACCTTCTGTACGAAATGCCGCTTTTGGCGGCATCGGAACATGTTTTATGAGGTGAACAGCTGTATGACCACGTGGGTAAGACCGTCTAAATAACTCACTTCCTTCCCCCCCACCCACACCGGCGCGGATATAAAAGGGCAAACGCCACTGGTCGTTTCGCAGTAACACTCGCGCCTTTCAGCTTACTTGAGCTGTGTAGTTTCCGTTGACTCACACACATCCGAATGGCCTGCGACACATTGGTGCCAAGTCGTTTAAAGGAGATGTTGGCTACCTACACTTTCGGAGAAGTTTCGCGACGTACAGCTTCGAGCAACGCTTTTGTCGAACGCAAAAACTAGTGTCTCAGAGAGCAGCGTTGAAGCTACTGGGTAGCTCGTGGCAAGATCCAAATGAATGGTCGGCTGCACGCACCGCAAGTGCAGGTCGTCGACGACAAGGGCGCGCTCGTGGAGGCGCTTGTTCTTGCGCAGCCTGGCCACCTGCTGGCGCTCGCGGCGCACGTCGTCATCCAGCCGCGCATCGTCCACTTCCGGAGGGGCCAGACCTCGTCTGTTGACGGGGCAGTTGTGTCCCGACTCCCAGTAGACAAGCAGGCCGAAGAAGACCACGGCTTCTATCAGCATTACCAGGACCTCGTAGCCCACGCCGTTGACGTTGAACATGAGCGCGCTCACCGGACTCCACGATGTGTCGTTGGCGTCTACGCGGGATGACGGGAAGAACGGTGGACATATTAGTTTTCATGTACAAGTGGGGATGAGGCAAAACAGATAGATCATCACTGCTTGGGCCAAAGCAGCCCCATCAATATGCGCAGGCAGATGGCCTCATCCTGGCAATTTACAATAGCGTCCACTTGTGAGGTGTGCTCCCGTGACCCAATAATACCCACTTGCATTAGCTTGCGCCCGTGGGGGTTTCAACCGCTAACTGAAGAGTTTAGTTCCCAAATGGGGGTGCATCGTCCTACTTTTAACACTACAGATTTCGCGAAAGCTCGGAATGTGATCATCGTAATATTGTAAATAGAGATAATCAGTCGGACGAAATTTTGAAAAAAACAAAAAATCAGAAAAATATTAAGAATTACGTAAAATGGCAAAATGTTTACAACATGGAATTTCCACATTATTGCAGATTTCGCGAAAGTTCCACCTGTAATCCTTACAATAGCGTAAGTGGAGATACATGATCGAACGAAATTTCGAAAAAAAAATAACAAAAATATAAAATAATTACGGAAATTGGCGAACCGTGGAACGACCTGCATCTCCACAGTAGTGCAGATTTCGCGAAAGTTTCAAATAAGATCGTTATAATAACGTAAATGCAGATAATTGGTTGGACGAAATTTAGAAAAACTAAAAAAAGAGAAAAATATCCAAAATTACGGAAAATGGATAAACGTATACCGCATGGCATTTCCACAATGATGCAGATTTCGCGAAAGTTCCACCTGTCATCGTTACAACAGCCTGAATAAAGAAGTGGTCGGGCGAAATTTTGAAAAGCAAAAATAAGAAAAAACATAAAATATGTACGAAAAATTGCGAACCGTGTAACGTCCTGCATTTCCAGAAGAATGAAGATTTCGCGAAAGTTCCAAATGTAATCGGTATAATAACGTAAATGGAGATAATTGGTCAGACGAAATTTTAATATGAATCTGTAAAACACGAAAGTGAAATGTGCAGCGAAATCTGCAGCTCAGCACGGTTTGCGGGTCGGCGGCTGTCTTGTGGTTGTGCTTGGCTAGCGACGTCCTCCAGGCGGGTCGCTTCGGCAAACGTGTACTGGCGTCATTTCCGTGACAGATATGGCTTCAGTGAAATCTTGGTGTATCGCGGCATAAAACACTCTCGTGCTAAAATATAAAACCCCAAAACGAACAACCCGAAGTAGAACGCAAAGGTTGCTTCCCCGCAAGAAGACCCTGTGTGCAGGGGTGCACCCTTTACAGGCCGATTGCTTCGTTGTACTGGCGTCATTTCCGCGACGGATATGACGTCAGTGAAATCTTTGTGCATCCGGGAATAAAACACTTTCGTGTTAAAAACTAAAAAAAGACAAATATTACAAAATAACGGAAAATGACAAAACGTATAGCGCATGGCATTTCCACAATAATGCAGATTTCCTGAAAGTTCCACCTGAAATCGTTAGATTAGCGCAAATGGAGATAATTGTAGAACAAAGTGTGTAAAACTAAGAAATAAGAAATATATTAAAAAATTATGGAAAATGACAAAACATATACCACGTGGCATTTCCTCAATCGTGCAGTTTGCGAAAGTTACACCTGTAATCCTTAGAATAGCGTAAATGGAGATAATTGGCCGAACGAAATTTTGAAAAACTAAATAAAAAATTACCGTTAAAGTTAATTCAGCTGGTGGACCGGATGGCATAACGAATTATGTTTTGCATGCTTGTTCTGAAATCATTGCCCACTTTCAAGTTACCTTGTTCACCATAACGCTGGCTACCGGTCAACCGCCTCATGACTGGAGAACCGCTAATGTGGTCCCCATTCACAAAAGGGGCTCCAAAAGCAACCCCAAAAATGATAGGCCCATTACAAGCGTGCGCGGAAAATTTCTTGAGCACATAATTTATAGTCCAGATTATAAGCATCTGGTAAGCAATAATTACTTTACAAATTGTCAACATGGTTTCCAGGCTGGCTATTCCTGTACGAGTGAACTGGTTGAATTTAGTCATGGCTTTTCTCCTCATTTGACCGAAATGCGTTGCTCTATTGAGCACGAGGTCGCGGGTATTCCCGGCCGCGGCGGCCGCTTTTCTGATGGAGGCGAAAATCAAAAATGGACGTGTGTTAGAGATTTCGGCGCACGTTAAAGATCCCCAGGTGGTCAAAATTAATCCAGACCCCTCCACCACGGCGGCCCCCATCGCCTGCGTTGCGTAGGTGCGTTAAACCCCTCAATTAATCAACCACCGAAGAACCGGTAATAGACGTGAAATCATTGCTCGAAAATATTTTACCCATGGGACTATGTTTTGGACCTGCGATGAAATTATCTCTGTCGACGTGGCAGAATCCTCTGACAGGGCACGCGCCCCTTCGTGCGACTGTTGCGATTTACGCCGTTTGCGGGGACTTCCCAAGCCCGCTGAGGGCGTGCTACACCGGCAGTGACTGAACGCTGCATACGCCCGCAGCTTATTGTTTAAGCTTGGCCGGGCGGAGTCGTAGGCTCTTTGGCTGAGCACATTATGCTGGTGCCTGGGGTGGGCTAGGGAAGGGGCCGCAGCGTCAAAACAACTTGTGCAGTGCGACGGAAAGCCAGACTGACACTTTGTCCATTCCCTGGACCTATAAGCAATCATGACGGGGCGGTGCTAGGACAAAAGCTCTGTCAACTTTCCGCGTCGACTCAGGGTTGAATGGTGCTTTTTTAAAATTGCTCTTTTGTGGTCCATTTGCAGTGGTCGTCGGCGAACGAATCCGATTGCCAGGTTATATCATGTTTTATGTAGCAATGTTGAAGTTTGCTCTAAATCGGGTTTATCACTATTCATATCGCGATGTATATACGATACATATACGATGCATATCCCTGCTGCCTCTTTCCTTTTTTTGCTGTTTTATCTCAGTTTGTTCCCCCCTTTAAGTAACAAGCTTTCTGGCTAGTGGGGCTGACCTCATCGTTTTAAATTAAACCCCCCTCTCTCTTTCTGAGCGGTGTAGAGCCATACATTTCAGTTGAGCTGATTCCCGTGAAACAGTTTCAGCGGTTTTGTGTGATCATACTCCTCTCCTTGTAGCCCAGACGTCCACAGCCAGCGGAAATTCAGGGCGTTTGTAACTTTAATGCGGTATATCCGGTATATAGGTATGCGGTATGCGGTATAGGTATGCGGTATATAGTAAATGCGGTATATCCGATCATGGCAAATGAAACTGCGTAATGATATAGTCAGTTTAGCAATGCATTTGAGAGTGACTATGTCAAGGTGCCCACATTATATTTAAAAAGTTCGAGGACATCTAAGTACATCCTAAGGGTTCTTAACGCGAAAGCAAATACCCAGTTGAACGACTGAAGCGCCTTGCTTCCGTCCCGCAATCTTAAAAGGCTTCATGCTCTCGGCGCTTGAAACGATCTGCTTTTCGATCGTTTGCGCCTTATGCTTTCGAATGGCCTCGGTCTGTCTCCTACGCATTTACCGCTACTCGTTCCTGGCGCCATGTATTGATAGAGTTGGCGACCATGGAGGCTTCCGCTGCCTGTCTTATTACTTGCTTGGCTGCATTTTTCCGTCTTTTGACTTCAACAGCGGTTGACTAGCCTGGACGGCCAGCTTATGCTACTGCGGAGTTTGAACACGTGCTGTGAAACGCCTCGTGCCATAGAAAGGTAAAGACACGTTGTATGGGAGCTGTACGATGTTACAGACGCCAATGCCAATTCCAATGCTGGATTTTCCGCGATGTGTGCGCTTTAATGCTCTCGCAATTGGATTAAAACGCGCCTGCTAAGAAGAGGGCTTTGCCGCAACGCGTATTGTGCTTCCAGATTCAGTGATGACCTTGAGAAATGCGCACGAGCGATCCATTAATATCTTCGCGGCAAGGCCACAAGAGCAGGGAAGGCATTTAGCCAGGCCGTGTGCTCACGGGCGCAGCAGTCGACGGCGCCAAAGTGTGCGACAACATCGGGTCCACACATGACAGACAGCTCGGAGGGGCCCTCTCTCCAGCGCTTAGCTTGGCGGCGCAGGCGCAGGCACTCCTTGTTCTCCTTGTCCAGGCGCAGCAGCTTGACGAGACCCACGGACGAGCTGAACGGGGGCGCCAGCATGAAGATCACGTCCAAGGCCGATGTGGGCTGCAGTCTGCCGCGCGTGTCCATCTTGTGGGCGAAGTAGGCGAACAACAACAGACAACCTGCAGGTAGAGGCGAACCCTGTACCTTTAGTGCCTAGTTAAAACAGGCTGCAAAGCGGGCGGACACGTGTGCAGTCGCGGGAAGTACACTTGTAGTAGCGTACGTCCCGCATCGTTTGTTCAATGTCCCGTTAGGGCCTCTTGGGCGCTAATTCTGCGCGCTTCTGGAACTTCGAGCGATTTCCCTTCGATCATTTTATTTGGCTCTTCTCCCAGGTTTGCAGGGCCTGCTGCTGCAGGGTCGCTAGCCTCCTTTCAACGCTAGCCTCCTCTCATCCGAAGGAGCGGCCGGCCAGGTCCCAGCTCATGGTGTATAACGTTCTCTGCGCTGGGAGCTGGTGGCATCTTCTCCAGGGAGGTGGACACGTGAATGTTTCAGCATTGCATCTCCTATTCCTCTAATCACTTTCCCCCGCTCACCGTTGTGCAAAACCAGAAACTCCACCAGGCAGAATAATACTCTAATATATGCCATACGCGGTTTCATTTCGACCAGGCACGGAACGATAAAAGCTTTGGTTGCATCAACTGCCACCTATGCTCGGTATCCGCCAATTTTTTGCGCCTTAAGTGACACCAAAAACACCGGATTTGTTCTGCTCTATATCCGATATTTCCAGCCAAAAAAAAAAAAAACCCACTGCATTTCAATGTCAGGCGCAATCCTTCCACTTTGAAAACTTAGAGATATTTTTGTATTGGCCTGCTGGTTCAGTTGCTGTACAGGTGATGAAAGTAGTGATACTCCTCACAAAATCACATGTTTTTTCCCACTTTAGGAGGATTGTGTTAGTACAACTGCATACAAAGATAAGGTAGAGCTTAGGCAACTGATCGCGAAAAAGCAGTTACAAAAACCATTTCGCTACCAAGAACAAACTTGTTTCACTATTAATTTTAGTTATTTGTAGGAGCGCCTAGTGCTTCCTGGCTACAAAAAAGATGTACGAGGACAACTAGGTACTTCTTGGTTGTGAATGAGAAATAATGAATGACCACGTAAACGCCTGAGAGGCCTTTCGTCCGCTTGGCATTCTCGAAAGGCATTGTAATATTGCGTCTTGGGACACACGTTAGCGTTCGCCTTAATACTCGTCTTTGTCTGACCGTTGCTTGCGCTTCATATTTTCAAGCAAGTTTTGGCATGATGGGGCTCAGGACAGCCCGTTCATCAACATAGGCCTGTAATGGATGCGTCCTTATTGAGTGCATCGTAGAGTTACATGTTCGAAAGTGAAAAAAAAAAATATCAGAAGTGAGCCTTATTTCTCCTGTTCTTCAACCGTGTTGTTGACATGCACAGCGTGATAATAAATATTGCTATCTTGTGAATAAACTTTACGTCCAATTATTTTAAAAACTTAATCACTTCGCATTGTATTGGCGTTTATTAGGAAATAAGTGACACTGGGCATGCACAGCGGAATATAAAAGCGGTTTGGCCCTACGCTAGGTTATACTTTGATGTAGGCTGGAGGGATGTCGCCGGCTTTTGGCAGGAGAGGAAGTTCACTGGGGTCAAAGTTTGCGCGATTGTTTTCCCCCACACTTCGTTAATTATTTGTGCAAATTAAGAAGTGTTTCTTTTTTGCAAAAAAGTGATTTTCACAAGTAAATATGTACAAAAATATCGGCAATATTAGGAATCAAAAAGAGAACAGCGCCAAATTTGGCTGCTGTTTACCTTTTTCCGGGCTCTTGTCAGTTTCAAAGTTATGCCCGCGACTGTGTATTGAATTACATAAAATAAAAATTTTGAAATTTCGACCAGAAGGGAAATATGATACCTAGGCGATGCATCTAGATACCGGGAAACGTCTGTAGAAGCAGACACTTTTTACATCCATTTCCGCATTGCATACATGCATAGCTGTACTCCCACACCATTTCCCATTCACTGCCTGTTCGAAGAAGAGGTGTGGAAGACTTACAATAGCTTCGTTCGTTTCAGGTAATGCGTGCCCTCGTGCAGAGCTTAACAATGGCGGAGTGGCACTCGCTATATACCATGGTAATATAGTTTCCAGCACCACCCTGCTGTTGGCCACATAACAATTGCAGTTGCAGCTGTAATTGCACCGTTCATTGCTACATTGCTACGATCGACCATTGCTACTTGCAAGGTGCACCGCCAGAGTCTGCCATTGCGGAAGCAGTGAACGAGGCACGCACCTCCCACGGCGTAGACGAGCACGAGGAAAGTGAATCCTCCGGACTGCGTCTTCGCGAACAGGGAGACCAGGTAGCAGAACAGGATGCCAGGTCCGGAGAACGCCACCACCACGACGAGGAAGGAAACTGCGCAGAGGCGAAAAATGCACGCACAGAAGACGCAGACCTCTGCAAACAGCACTGGAAATCCAAGCGGAAACATCGAACAGAGCTACCGTTCTTTTGTTTTTTAAGGAGGCCAGAATTGCTTGGTATTGTTTTTAGTTGCCATTGCTGCAAAGTTGATAAAGAAATTGCGGTCTTACCCTGATGCGCCTTGTGATACTGCGCTAGGTGCGACTACGTCTTTGAAATACCTCTGCGCTCATACACTCCCTGTGATTCTTCTAGTGTACTGCGATATTTCCTACGTGGTTGCAAAATAATATTTTGTAATTTGCCGAAAAAGTGCGCTCACTGAAAACCAAACGGATTTTAAAGAGAACTTGTGGTCTGTGGTCACTTCCATTCTTTATTTCTTTCCAATGTTAGCAACGACATGTTATTTGTGCACTGTGCAACACATTTGCAGAAGAAACATAACTAGGCGATTGTGGTGGGATCTCCGGTTCTGCTCGGTCACAGCAGTTAACACACCTGCAGTTAACACACTGAGACTACTACCCATATCACGTGACTTTATCGCGGAATTCGAAAGTTTATAAGTAATACTTGCGTTTTTAACCGCAGAGCTGTTGTTGCCGATCGTAATATGTGTGGCGTCATCAGAAAACCCGAGTCATAGGTACTCCTGCCGTTTACCGCGCCCTGAGCACGCGCCTCACGAAGAGCGCCCGGCGTCGTCCAGGCTTGCACGTGCACGGCGCTCGCAAAAAAATTCCAAGAAAACAGTTCACGTGCGTCCGCGCCTCAAGGGGGGGGGGGTGAGCACAAGACGGCTAGAACTACAGACGCCCAGTTCGAGAAGCCGGTTGCCTCCGGTTCTAGCGCATCGCATACTGACGCGTTCCCTTTTGGGAGAAATGTAAAAGCCTGGAATCAACACAATCAAGGCCCGCCAATCATGCCTGAGGGAGACGACGATATAGTAGATGGATATGACGATGATGTATATATTTTCACGAAGCCAAGGACGACGCAGTTGTCTTGAAGGAGAAACAAGTTCATTGGAGCGAACTTGTGCTCCCCTAACAACTCAAAAGAATACAGAGGCGGCGAAGCAGCGGTCAACAAAGTGACTTGCACAGGCGAGTGTCGTCGAATGGAATGCCGCGGCGTCTGCTCTGCAGGCTTTTATCTTTCGGCGCAAGTGCTTCTGGAACCGTCGATTCGCACCCAGAACATTGTAGATCACAGAAGATTATTCTGGGCTAGTGAAGTTAGGGCGAAAGAGTCTGCTTATCTGAATGTGATAGCTCGTGCGGCATAAAAGTAAAGAATGTAAGACGCGCTTCGTTCGGAACGCAGATAACACAGCCGGGCGTGGCCCGGCAGTAAAAACAAACAATAAATAAACAAACCCATACATGGTTCGCGGCAATGTGACTACTACCGCCGTGAAAAGCGATGACGAAACATGTAACTAAATAATTTCAAACCTAATGCAATGCGTGGGGACGTGTCCTTCAAGGCTTACATAGAAAGTAGTCCTCCAGCTTCGCCTTGCAAGACTTAGTGCGCGCTTCGAGAATTTTTTTTTTTTTTGCGTTACAGAAAGACTTTCGTGGCTGCAACAGAGGTGAGTGAGATACCAAGAGCTAGGGCTTTCAAACTAAAATTAATATGTTGTCTTCATGCTCCCTGTAACAATAATGAGCTAGTCGCGAAACTTGCTCGTGGTGCTTGCGGAAGTTGCAAGTTGTGTGTGCGGAATACCCGTGCGAGGTCTTCAGTAATCCGAGGTACATGTGTCAAGGGAGCTATTGGTGAAGAATGCCCCGCAGTGCCATGACGCAAGACTGACGATGACGACGAAGCGGCTGGCGTGGTCTCTGTCATGGCCGCCACTTCACCGACAACCATGAATTGCGTCATCAGCTCTGCTGCCACGTAACATATTTGGTGTAGTGTGTGGGTTCATCCACATCGTGGTCCCAGCTCCGCACTGCCTCGGCACAGACGGGATCGTCGAGGTCATGCGGGCCACGTCAAGCAGGCCCAGCCCCCGCTTCGACCACAGTTTTGCCATGTACCCCACCCCGTGTCCACAGCCCGTGAGTCGCCCATCAAGACCCGCAGAGACCAAACGTGACAAGACGAAAGGCAGATGTGTCCCCAGCCTTTCGTAAAACATGGCTCTAAAAACCGTCGACATTCCGTCGTGGCTGAATACATCCCTGTTGCGGGGCCATGCATCACCGAGGACATCATCGTAATCCGTGGAGGCAAGCGATTCCTTCCTGTGCCATCACATCACATTCCTGATCCACATCCCAATCCTCGCGGGGCCGTGGCTTCGACCGGGACAGTTGCCCTCGTCCGGAGGGATGTGTCACAGGAGTCACTGGTGGGCAACGTCACACAGCCCGATGACCAAAGATATACGACGACGACGACGACGACGATGTGGCTGGCGCGGGCTGGCTCTCTCATGGCCGACATGTAGATACTGTAATGTCAAGTGTGCAACTGCGACCCCTTTATGACACATGTATACAGAGACTAGGAAGACGCCGTGTGCACGAACCTATTACCCGGTCTGAGGATACGTGACATGTGATTCGGAACAGCGGACGATGACAAAGTGCGTCCGCTAGCGGCTGTAGGGCTTAATTTTTCGCTCTATTGCCAGCCAACAGCTTTCGTTGCCATCTTTCTCTCGCAGGTGGCCAGTTAGGCACATACGCCAATAAATAGACCCAGTCCTGCTTGCATCCCACTGGCGTATCTTTTTGGCAGGATTTAACAATATAGAGCCACCCGCGATTTGCCTTCTTGAGATCCGGTTGGTTGCAGTTTTTCAGGAGGAAGCCATTCCTTCCTGGGCTTTTCTCAAGAATGAACGCAGATCGCCGTTTTTCTTGAAATTCTTCGCATTGGTCAGCAATTCTGCTTCAAGAGCAGCTTCATCGAATGAGGCTCGCCGGGCATTATTTATTGACGCCATGACCACGGACCACCGGAGAACAAGATGATGCGAGGACATGGAACCCAAATGCCTTCACGAATCGGTAGGTCTCCGCTAAACGCGAAATCTCGGACATCGTGCCCTGGGACTCGTCGTAGCGGCCGAAAGGGGAAGTAAGCCGTTGGCCTCCAGTTCAACAGTGAAATGTTGGGGAGGTTTCATGCAGTGGAGGAGCTCCAGGAATTGCTGTACTTGCCGCCGGTTCAGGATGCGGAAGCCAGATACCTGTGGAATAGTTTCGGCCACGGATGGGAGTTTGGATTCAATCGCTTACAGCGAAGTTTGCGCGCGTTGCCGAAAATGACGCCCCATCGCTCTTCTGAAAATCTGCTGGTAGAAGTAAGTGTTGTAGCCGAAGAAAGTGTTGCACAAGTAGCACCGAAGCAGCTGAACTTCTGGACAGAATAGGTGAACGGTAAGAGCCAAGACGGAGTGAATGGCCGTTATGCCGAGGACCGAAACACCATAGCCGGAATAAATGAGTTTTCGTCAAACTTCGCACTGCGAAACAAGGCACCGCGACATTCGGCTCCGCTGCTTCTTTGAGCAGCACTGCGTGACAGCTTCTCGTTTGTTTTTTATTTCTCAATATCTCACATAAAACGGTCAAACGTTTAATGTCACGTAGGCAGCCCAGTTTCCCGAGATTTGTGCCGTAGGCCTGTTGATGAAAATGGACCATCCTGCGGTGTTTCTTGGGGCCTACCATTCCTAGTAGTTCGGAAATGCATTCCTGATACACACTTCGTGTTCGGCTTTTTGTTATGACCGAAATACAATAGAGTTAATGAAGACTACAAGAGCTGTAACGTTGGCTGGTTGGCACATAACTTGTAAATAAAACAATGCAGTGCGTCGAAATGACCGAAGCGTGTTCTTAATACCCCATGCGGTGGTCTTTTAATTCATGTGGTAAGTGTTCCTCGGAAGCTCAAAATTTCTTTACAAATCTACCCCGAAACGCCTGCCCGGACTACGTGCAGACACACGTCGCACATAAAAGACCTATGAGCAGTGCTCCGGGGATATTTTCAAACAGGGCGCCGCATATTATATTTTAGCGTAACAACGACACACGCTCACACTTGGTGGGGCCAAGAAGCGGCTCGTAGAAGGACAACACGAAAAATATGACCAGCCAGGCGATAAGGTAGAAGACCAGGTCGAAGAGCCAGTGTGCCAGCCAGTAGACCGCCCCCGAGAGCCCGGTCATTAACTGCAGCTCCTTCGCTCCGCTGGCGCGCTCGGCCGTCGGCAGGAGAGACGTGGTGGCCACCAGAAGCGCCGAGCCCAGCGGCACCAGGAACGTGCGCAGCAGCAGAGTCACGAAGATCTGCCTGCACGGCGGAGGAAGAACCCGCCAGATTTGGATGTCTGTGGAAAATGCGTGGGGTTCCAGGGGTCACCATTTTAGCTCTTTGTATGTTAAAAAAATGGCAGCATCTCCACTCCGTGGATGATGGCGAGGGTGCGGAGTACGGGGACTCGAAATGATATCTAAGTTGTGCCCCGAGTGGCATCCGAGAGCCGTGAGTTGCACCTTGATTATTCCCTAAATGAAGCTGCAACTCACGGCTCAAATCGAATTTCGCTTGATTTTCGCTTGATGGTGGTGTGCGCACGGATGGACGCGGACGGACATTGGGAGGTCCTAAGGTACTCCGCACCATTACAGGCGAGGCAGTAAGCCTTTTGACTCTCGGGTTGTAACTCAAAGTCGTAGCCCAATGGGTAAGACTCGGCCACGCGTCTACCGGCCTGTGTCTACCTGTGTCTACCAGACACAGGCTCGAATCCTGCCGGAGCCTTTGCTATTTTTTTTGCAATTGGTAAATGCTACGCGCACGGACGCGGAATGACATTCTGCGGTCCTAAGGTACTCCGCACGTAATATTTTCAACGTTCTTTTACGGTCTTATTTCGTGTCCTCTTAGGTTTTCGTGGGAGATGTATAATGCGTGTTTTTGATTTTGTCGGGTCATTCTTGTGAAAGTTCAATATTTTTCTATTTTCTTTATTTTATAGTTTTAGATAAGTCTGTTGAACCAAATATATCTATTTACACTATGATAACAATTAAGGGTGTTACTCCTACCAAATCTGCATTTTTGTGGACATGCAGGGCGTTACACGGTCCTGGTTGTGGGAAATGATTACCCTATTCGTTAGGAAAGGCAGTTATTCCCCTATGCCTTTTTTTTTTTGGCGTTTGAAGTTGCATTTTCTCGCGCTCTTTGTAAGTATATATATATACATATATATATATATATATCTATATATATATAAGGTTAGTAGAGACAGAGACACACGAGAAGGACATTAACAATAAAAATAAAAGTTTACTATTTCTATTTTCTACATCTTTCTCGTGTGTCTCTGTCTCTACTAACCTTATTTTTTCGCGCTCTGTGCGAGTTTTTCTATTTCCAGACTATTTATATATAAGTTTACTGACGTTTCAGGAAGAGAACTTTGTTTCTTCAGAGTACAGAATAAGTTTGTTTCGAGTTATATATGTACAGAAAATGTAGCAAGGGCGAGGGCAAGGTAAGAGAAGGGAGAGTTTGTACAGTTGGATCATGGTTGGTAGGTAGTAAAAGAATGAAGAGAGAGCGGAAAAAAATATAAAAAGGGTAATAAGAACACACAGTCACGCGGCACGCACATGGGAAAGAAAAAGAGAAGAACCAAACAGAAAAAAATTCCCTCGCACTTCCCTGAGGGGGAGAGTGTGTAAGTGCGAATGCACGGTTGTTGATTGCGCGATTACGGTGGATATCGTGATCTTAATGAGTAGTCGAGAGATTACACACACGCACACAATTACAAAGAAATATATTTCACTCGTTATTGCTGGTACCGTTGCCCGGTCCGCCATCATCGTTATCGAGATGCAGGACCAGCGACCGCTCTCGACGACGGCGCGCGCTCGACTAATACCCTCCTGCGCCACGCGGCCGCTACACGAGCGCCCTCACGCGTCGGAATGCGGAGCGCCCGCTACGCTAGCGAGAGCTCTCCCGCCCGAAGTGGAGAGGAGGCGCCCAACACCCGCAGTCACTGAGCGGAGAGAGGAGGAGGAGAGTAGCGCCCGCCGTTACGGCGAGGGCTACACGAGCGCCCTTACGCGTCGGAATGCGGAGCGCCCGCTACGCGAGCGAGAGCTCTCCCGCCCGAAGTGGAGAGGAGGCGCCCAACACCCGCAGTCACTGAGCGGAGAGAGGAGGAGGAGAGTAGCGCGCGCCCATCTCCCCCCGTTGCTAGGGAAGACGAGGAGCGCGCGCACCCGCAGCTGTTGCTATGCGGACGACGGCGGCGGACGATTCAGGCTCGCTTAAGAAGTGCATTCGCACTTAAAAATTAACAAGGTAATTCCTTCCCCCCCCCCCCCCCGTGGCAACAGGGGTGAAAGAGGGGTCAAAACAAGATATGCCTATGCACGTGTTTAACAAGGGCAAAAAAAATAGTCACGCGGAACGAAGAAGGTCCAAAGAAGATATGCCCATGCACACAAAGGGCGAACATCTGCCCCTACACACCCGTTCTAAGAATCATTGTTTGATTTGTGGGGTTTAACGTGCCCACGAAAAGCAGGCGATGAGGCGCGCCGTAGTGGAGGGCTCCGGATTAATTTTCACCACCTGGGGATCTTTATCGTGCGCCGACATGGGCGTTTTTCCTACTCGCCTCCATCAGAAACGCGGCCGCCGCGGCCGGGAATCGAACCCGCGACCTCGTGCTCAGCAGCGCAACGCCTTAGCCACTGAGCCACCGCGGCGGGTCCGTTCTAAGAATCAGGGTAAGGTCATTGAAACATGACACACTTGGCTTCTGTTGGTGGGAGGCAAGGGTCGCGCCCAAAAGCAGTAGGACAGGCAGTTTAGACAGGAAATGAGTGTACAATGGTGTACAAAGAGCGGGGGAAAAAAGGACAAGGTCAAACAAGTCATGAAAAGAAAGAAAAAAGGCAGGTGCACGTGTGTCTTTCTCGTGTGTCTCTGTCTCTACTAACCTTAATTATATATATATATATATATATATATATATATATATATATATATATATATATATATATATATATATATATATATATATATATCCGAGTTCGAGTAGTCTGAGTAGTCCAAGTATATCCGAGTAGTCCGAGTGGCGCTGGCTACCACCCCCAGGTGCAGGAAACAAAAATACTTTAACATAAATACCCGAGAAAGTGCTGGGGAAACAGCCCCGCCGGTAGCGTAGTGGTTATCGCACCAGACCGGTATTCTAGAGGTCGTGGGTTCGGATCCCACCCGGCGGGCATTTTTTCACCACTTTCTTTTCGACTCAAAAAATTCTTCATCTCTTTCTATGACCCACCACAACCTCCCCTTTGCTTTCCGAGGTTTTCTTGACTGCCACCCTTATTTTCTGTCTTATTTCACGGAACCAGTGATTTCCCATTTTCTGATTCGCTATATATATATATATATATATATATATAAGACAGAAAAAATAGGGGTTTGCAGTCAAGATAACCTCGGAAAGCAAAGGGGAGGATGTGGTAGGTCATTGAAACAGATAAAGAATTTGGAAAGAAAGAAAGTGAATAAAAAATACCCGCCAGGTGGGATCCGAACCCACGGCCTCCAGAATACCGGTCTGATGCGATAACCACTAGGCTACCGGTGGGAAGATTTTCCCCTCTACTTTCTGGGTTATTTATGTCAATGAAATTTTTTCCTGTGCCTGGGGGTGGTAGCCAGCGCCACTCCGACTTGTCTGGGTGAAGGGGACCTTCTTTTTAACCCCCGGGCCGTGACTCGAGTGTCTACATGTCGAGAGTGTTCGACCAGCGTTGAACCCTCTTAAACTCCCTGCGCGAAGACTGCCAGAACAGAGGCCCTCACTATGCATGTAGCGAATCAGAATAGGAAATGAGGGGCTCGTAATAAGACAGAAATAAGGGTTGGCAGTCAAGAAAACCTCGGAAAGCAAAGGGGAGGATGTGGTAGGTCATCGAAACAGATTATATATATATATAATCAGTGTGTTAAAACGAAAAAAAAATACGGGTTCGGTTAGGGTTCGGGTTCGGGATAATTCATTTCGTTCCGGTTCAGTTCCGGTTCGACTAAATCACAACCCGAACCGGTTCGCGAATCGGTTCGGTGAGTAAATTGTTAGCGAAATGCAAAAAAAAAGTTTGCAGTTTAAAGGGACCACGAAAACTAAATAAAATTTTGTGAAATTCGAAATTCAAGTTTTTCCTAATAAAGGTTGCGCAACTTCAAGTGAGCAATTCGGGTAAATATTAAAAAAAAAAACAGGTGAAGTAGCAACGATCTACTAGCTACTATCCCTCCTAGTTAGTCTAATCAGTGAAGCATACCCGAAAACAATGCTTGACTGAAAAAAACAAAAGAGCATAAAAAAGCAAAGTTATAACAATTGGCCAATAGGAGAAAGAGGGAGCGGCCTGCCTTTCCGCATATATCGATCTTTAGTGCCATTTTTTTTTAGTTGACGCGAAATACGTACTGCTTGCGAGGTCGGGGTAGAGAGTCTTGCAAATGGAGAAATTGCGTGCAATACGCTAACAGCTCTCTCTGCTCTATCTGTTATCATTATTTGGATTCGTTAAGAACACAAAGTTGTCCGCTCCAGACGTCCTGAAAAACTATTATACCAGGCACCACGGCGCTCGTGGCATTTGCCAGGGTGACACGTTTTGATATGTTAAAGGTTCGACAAAGGACGAGATGTCTAGATCAAAATCTACTCTGGTGTTTTGCTTATTCGATGGCTGTGTGCAGCGAAAAATATCTAATTTTTTTGTGTGGAAACTCGGCGTGAGATAATTTAAAACCAAGCCCTGGACCTGCGGAAATAGGCTTGTGAAGTAACATTGGCGGTTTGATTCCCCGAAGGTACTCCTGTGCTAAGAGGCGCGCCGTATATTGAAGGCCAGCAGAGCAATTTCGACCACCCGGGGATCTTCACAGGCGTCGAAACCTGCACACATTGGGTGAGAGAGCGGGCAGAGATGGAGAGGGAGAGAGAGTAAATATTTTTTATTCGCCGAGCAGATGTTGATGCTATGGTCCTCGCCCCGTGAAAGGCATCTCTAGTCCGGGATTCGCTGACTTCGAATAGCTGTCCTTGCTAGGGTCGCAAGGTTGAGCTTGGTATCCGTGTCTGGGCTGGCCAGGGAATCCCTGCACTGCTCGAAGGTGGGACCGGGAAATGGGGGAAAGATTGGAGTGCGTTGGCACACCCGTACTATGTGGTACATGGTGAGATCTAGTTTTTCATTTGGATTAGAAAAACGGCCGCAGGGTGCGGTGATCGAACCCGCATCATCGTGGCCAACATTCAACGGCTCACCCTCCGAGCAGCCTTTGGTGGTCACAATTGTTAAGTATGTTTACACTCTAGGTGTGCTACCATTTAGAGAAAAGTATGAAATGCAATTAGTATGCACTTTTCGGATGTTGGCCTTCACCATTTCGCAGTGAAGCAGAGTTGCGGTCGGAGCGAGGGAAGGCCAAAGTCGACGTTTTAGATGCGACTGCATCTCATTTACTTGCCTTGTCCCTCCATACGGCGTTGTCCATCCACACGCCTGCCCCTACACTATAAAAAAATAATAGTTAGCGGCGCCCGGTTTCGATCCCACGACCCTGTGGGCGGAATGCGAGGTACATGGTGCTCTTCCCACTGCGCACAAAACCGAGACAGAATCAAATGCTACGAACGCGCCTTATATGCTCGACTCATTAAAACTACGTCAAGAAGGTACTAATACAACGCATGATGGGGCAATGGTTAACACTTGCAATAAAAGAAAAGAAGCTCCCACTTACAGCAACAATGAAGGAGTAAAGGTCGTTGCGACAGCGAAGCCCCAAGCATACCACTTAGAGAGATTGACCATGATAGGCCAATAAAACATAATAATAATCATTAAACATAATAATCATGCCCGTTCCCGACACGTTTCACGTGATTTCAGAATCAATCCAACGGAAACACCAAGTGAACCCCACGATGCGTCGCATCTACTCAGGGTTCCCATCGCGGGGAGTTGGGCGCAATTTCATATCGCCTGCAGGCTGTCGAGATTGTGACATTTCATTTGCTCAGACTTGCGATCTTCTCGCGCTACCAGCAGTGGCATACATTCGCAACATTGGAGAAGATACCCTTCATCATGTTGTGACGACGAAGAGAGCTTTGATAGTGTTGTGACTGATCTGAACGGGAGAGTGCGTGAGAAGTTGCGAAGTTGATGGTGCGTGAAAAAAAATCGCGCCAATCCACCCCGCGAATGTGATTGGAAAGCAGAGCTGTAAACGGCACCCATAACGATTACCCATGCGACGTCACTTAAACTCACTCACATCGCTCTAAAATAGTAAAACCAGAGAAAAGTGAAATGCACCTAACCACACCATTTATTACTTTAAAGAGATATTCTTGGTAAGGTTAAATCAATGCATGATGCATGAACGTGTTTGGTTGAGTTGTATTGGCGTAGCAAAAGAGTGGAAACTTTTATTTATAAAATTAAAGCTCCAACCCGGTGTTAGACGATCTGACTTCTCCGTCTCTGCGCCGCGGACGGAGGCGACGAGATTTGCGGCAGAGAAGGAGGAGGAGGAGGAAGGAATACTTCTGTTCAGATTTCTGAACGGCCCTGAGTGCAGCCCTGGGGAGTGATTCCTTCTTCTGTGGGGCCCATATGCAGTCCGCGCGGCCTGTGTTCTGTCCACCCGCTGAAGCTGGGTAGGTAGAGAGGGCCTGGAGAGCAGCATCTCGCATTGCTCTTGTTGGGTAGTTGACGAAAGAGAGGAGGGTGCTCAGGGCTAAAGTCGCACACCACGATTACGGGGCGGAGTGTTCCTACTTCTGAGCAAAATTTACATTCAGCGTCGTAGCCATTCGGATGCTTTAAGTGAAGACGCGTAGGCTGTGGAAAGGAGCCCGGATTGTATGAGCCGTAGGGTAGTTTGTTGTTCTCTGGGAAGGTCAGGGTAAGGCGAAGGTACGGCAGGTCTCAGAAGGCGATAATGCTGGGTTATCTCCCTGAACGTGACAAGCGGGTGACTGTCCTCGTGCAGCTCCATAGCACGGGAGGTACAAGCGCAGGCTTGTTGGATGGGCGTATTTGTTGCCCTCCATTGAAGCGTGAGGGGGTGTCCAGATGAGCTGAATGGAACCGTTTGGGGAAGTGGTTTTTTAGCACGCGCAGTGCAGGTCAGGACACCCAATCCGACTGGTAATTCCAGTAGGCTTGCTGGGAATCGGTATACCCTCCGAACCCTTGGTTGAGTGAGAGCCAGGGTGATGGCTGCCTCTTCTGCTGCCGTCATTTCTTGGGTCCTAAGCGAGGTACACGCAAGGAGGTTGGGAAACTAGGATGGGAAACTAGGAGCTTGTTGAATTAAGAAAGAAATAAGGGTTGGCAGTCAAGAAAGCCTCAGGAAGCAAAGGGGAGAATGTACTAGGTCATTCTCCGCTTTGGCAGGTTTGAATGCGGTAGGTAGGTTTGAATGGCCTACCGCAATCTCCCCTTGCTATATATATATATATATATATATATAATTATATATATATATATATATATATATATATATATATATATATATATATATATATATATATATATATATATATATATATATATATATATAAATCTAGAGACAGATAAAACTCACAAAGCGTGCAGAAAAAGTATTAGTAAAGAGTCGGATACTCAGCAATAACAATAACAAACCAGGTTTACTTACGTAGCGGCAACGGGACTTGCCTTCATCAGAGTACAGTTACATGATTTTTCTGTCACAAACATATGGAACACATTTCTTATATAGCTTTGCAGAAGACTGTGAGAAGGAGCGGAATATGTTTCGGAAACGGAGAGTATGCATGCAGTCGGGCTACGCCTATGTTACAACAACAACAACAACCAAAAAAAAAGGGGGGGGGCGAGAGAGAAAGGGGTCGTGTTCACAAAGCAGCGTTCAAGGTTGCACCATGACGGGGCAAGGTATGCGGCATGGGCTGCAAGTTCACACTATGCGGGAAACTGGGCAATCGCGGTTTCAAAAGAAAGGGAAGAGTATACAGTAAGGTATTCAGTGGCTGGGGAAACTGGTTGGGGCGGAAGCGAAGATGGGTGTGCCCCCCGCGGATGAAGAGAATAGATTCGGGGCACAAAAGAGCATTTCACAGAAGTTAGCAACTGAACAGGAAATAGGTAGGGTCACAAAAGGTTAAACATGAATAGATCACAAAGGGTTAAACATTCTTAAGTGGTGGTGGAAACGAGGCGTCCTTCCCCAGGACAAATGGCATTGTTGAGCCGCATTAGGCTAATAAAGCTGCTGTATTTGGAGAGTTTCTGCGAATTCTGATGGGAAAATCAAGGGTAGGATTAATGAACATAGTTACAAAAATTTTGAGGCCTCCAATTTTAATCGAGGGATAAGCACGTTAGTTTTCCGTAACTTTCATTAATCCCAACTGTGGCTGACCCAAACTTATAAATGAGATAAGATTCCCGAACCTCGAGGTCGCCGTGCGTTTTGAAGGCGGATTCGAAAATCGTTGCTTTAAGATGTTCCAATGCATGCCAGGGACTGTTCACATGTCTTGACAGGGGCAAATAAGGGCAGCTTTTTGCATGAGAGCGGTGATTATTGAACCGTATTCGGAAGGGCGTTTCAGTTTAGCCGATATATTGTTGCCTACAAACAGTGCACTCTAGAAGGTATACGACATTAGCGGAGTCACAGCTAAAGTTACCCTTTATATTTACGTAGTAGTCTGAAGCCGTGCTGGTGGCGCGCTGTGTAGTGGTCATGTGTGGGCATACTTTACATCGGGGTTTATTACAGGGCATGCAGCTAGTAGTTTCCGGTCGGTTGATACGAGAGTTAGTAAGAAAGTCGCCTAAATTCTTATTACGCCGGTAGACAACACGTGGTGGTTCGGGGAATATGCTTTTTAAGCGGTGACTTTGCATTAGGATATTGTGATGTTTCTTTAGTACGCTTGACACTCTTGGAGCGGAGGATGAGTTTGTTAAAACTAAGTTAGTTTGCGGGTTACCGTTCGGAGCTTTTTTCTTACAGATTTCGTTAAGTCTAATTGGTTGGCTCGCACAATAGCGTCGCCGATAACTTTTGCCGGGTATTTTTTATTCAGGAGGGCGGTCTTGAGTTCTGGACAGTTTGAGTCAAAGTCGGCTTGGTTTGAGTAAATTCTCCTAAATCGGTGGGCTTGGCTGTAAGATATTGCTGTCTTGCAGTGTTTGACATGGCTACTTCGGAAGTGCAAATACTGCCGCGTGTCTGTCGGTTTTCTATACAATTTAGTTTGAAACCGACCTTGGGAGGTAGTAACGGTGAGGTCCAGAAAGTTTACACTGTGTTCCGAATAGGAATGAGCAAGGGAAATACTAGGATGGGCTAGGTTAAATGCCTCAATGAAGGTGAATAGCTCCGCCTCAGTGTGTTGCCAGATCATGTATATGTCATCAATATACCTTTTATAGTACATTGGCTTTAAATTTTGGGTGTCAAGAAAGTTTGATTCGAGGTGAGCCATAAAGATATTGGCATAGTTAGGTCCGATTCGAGTACTATGCCAATATCTTTATGGCTCACCTCGAATCAAACTTTCTTGACACCCAAACACCCTGGCTACTACCCTGAAGCGTCAGATACACTTCTAGTAAATATAAATAGCCCAGAAAGTTAAGAAGAACACAGTCGCCCAGATAGCCGCATTGGTAAGGCATTCGAGATCTAATCAAAAGGCGTGCGTAATGACGAACGAACCGGTGCGTAATGGCGAACGCACCGCACCGGTTATGCGGAGATGTGGGCTCGAGTCCCGCTCCCGGAAAAACGGCGGATTTTTTCTCGACTTATATTTTCGCTTATTTATCAATGAATCAAAGAAACGTGACAAGCACACGTCATTCGGCCCTATTAAATATTTCGAAAAAAGCTGAATAGCACTGGCAATGACGACTGCAACCTTGTTATATATATATATATATATATATATATATATATATATATATATATATATATATATATATATTAATCGAAAGGCGTGGGTTCGGTCCCCACTCTGGGCGCGTGTTTTTCTTTCTTTCTTTCTTCTGTATATTAAAAAAAATTACTTCATTAACCGTAGTGAAAAAGAAAGCCTAAACACACCCCTATGCCTTCTTTGGCGTTGTAGACTGCTGCCCTATCTTTCTGTATTTTCCTCAACGAGCCCCTCATTTCCTTTCCATATTATTCTGCGAAAGCCTAGCGAGGGTCTCGGTTCTGGCAGCCTTGATGCCTAGGTAGCATAAGAGGGCTTCCCGCCAGTTACCCGCTCATGACAGGCTGTAGACGCTCGAGTCACGCCCCGGGGGTTGAAAAGAAGGTCCCCTTCTCCCCGTGTAGTCAGAGTGGCGCTGGCTACCACCCTCAAGCGTCAGATACACTTCTAGTAAATATAAATAGCCCAGAAAGTGAAGGAGAACACAGTCGCCCAGATTGCCGAATTGGTAAGGCATTCGACATGTAATCGAAAGGCGTGGGTTCGGTCCCCACTCTGGGCGCGTGTTTTTCTTTCTTCCTTTCTTTCTTTCTTTCTTTCTTTCTTTCTTTCTTTCTTTCTTCTGTATATTAAAAAAAATGTTTACTTCATTAACCGAAGTGAAAAAGAAAAGAGCTTAACCACACCCCTATGCCTCCTTTGGCGTTGTAGACTGCTGCCCTATCTTTCTGTATTTTCCTCAACGAGCCCCTCATTTCCTTTCTATATTATTCTGCGAAAGCCTAGCGAGGGTCTCGGTTCTGGCAGCCTTGATGCCTAGGTAGCATAAGAGGGCTTCCCGCCAGTTACCCGCTCATGACAGGCTGTAGACGCTCGAGTCACGCCCCGGGGGTTGAAACGAAGGTCCCCTTCTCCCCGTGTAGTCAGAGTGGCGCTGGCTACCACCCTTAAGCGTCAGATACACTTCTAGTAAATAAAAATAGCCCAGAAAGTGAAGCAGAACACAGTCGCCCAGATTGCCGAATTGGTAAGGCATTCGACATGTAATCGAAAGGCGTGGGTTCGGTCCCCACTCTGGGCGCGTGTTTTTCTTTCTTTCGTTCTTCTGTATATTAAAAAAAAGTTTACTTCATTAACCGCAGTGAAAAAGAAAAGAGCCTAACCACACCCCTATGCCTCCTTTGGCGTTGTAGACTGCTGCCCTATCTTTCTGTATATATATATATATATATATATATATATAGTATATACATATATATATACGAAAAAAAGGGGGGACACACGTCGAAAACGGAATGGTTTTTAACGTTTCGGCCGGAGGACCGGCCTTCGTCAGAATAACAGCGGTGGCTGTTGTCAAATAGCATATAAGGGAGTTCACTGAAGCACCACAAGAGGGCGGAAATGATAACATCCAAGTAACACAATGCAAATACAACGTATCAGGGCTTTGTGCGACAATCTCATGGCTCAAGTACAACATCATTATAAGTGCGACGCGTGCAATATTGGCAGTCAGCTATAGGATGCGTGCGCACGTGCAAGAAAAAGTGGGGCGGTAAACGGCAGTAATATTGAATACGGTCAGTGATACAAACAACTCAGTTTTCCAGAGCTTTCATTCAAACCATGTGCGACTATATTGAATTTAAATATAAGAAAAGATTCTCGCACCTCTCTGTCATGATGCGTTGGGAAACCGGATTCAAGAATCGTGGCTTTAATATGTCGAATGAGTGGCCAGTGACGTTCGCATGTTTTGATATTGGAAGGTGAGGAAGTACGGAAGTATGAGCTTTGTGATTGTTGAGCCGTTGCCTGAAGGGCGTTTTTGTCCCGCCAATATACTGCAAGTTACAAATGTCACACTCAAGCAGATAAACCACGTTGCGCATGTCGCAGGTATAGTTTCCGTTTATGTTTAAGCTGAAATTTGATGCAGCGCTGCTTGCGCTTAGTGAAGTGGTCATGTGATTGCAGACCTTGCAACGCGGTTTGTTTCAAGGGTGGCAGCCAGTTGTCATTTTAGGTTTGTTTTTGGACGATGTGAGCAGGTCACGCAAATTGCGGGATCTTCTGTAGGTTACACGCGGTGGTTCTCGGAAAATTGATTTTAATCGTTCGCTCTGTACGAGTATGTTGTGATGCTTGACCGGTGTCCAAGAAACTGTTTCTTGCAACTATGCCCACAACGGACCCCCGGACGACCACGTCGAAAAGGATAACCTGGATGTACCCAAAACACTACGGTCTCCACAGCAGTATTCGGCGACTCCCACACGAAATATGTCTTCCAGCACTTTGATCCCAATGTGGCGGGCACACCAGCGTTTGTATCGCAGTGTGGCGCCCTCATCAAGGATATGGCAAACTTACTAGACTT
Source organism: Haemaphysalis longicornis (assembly GCF_048455015.1). Lineage (NCBI taxonomy): Eukaryota > Metazoa > Arthropoda > Arachnida > Ixodida > Ixodidae > Haemaphysalis > Haemaphysalis longicornis. Next base: position 176,267,405 of record NW_027526361.1, on the reverse strand, counting down.
CGTTCCATCTACAGCAACAACTCTCGCCATTCACGCCGGGACAAATGACCTGACGTTCAGCACCGCCCACGCCACCTTTGACAGCCTCCTTAGACCCGTATCATCTCCCGAGGACATCCCGCAATGTCTCTTGGACGCCCTACTCTTAGACGTCATCTCCAGAGGACATCCCGCAATCAAGAGGTTATACGTCAGCTTGGTCCTGCCAAGGTCTACTAATCGCCGTCGCTACAACAACAATGCATCCTTCATCCGGAAATTTAATCTTAAAGCACACCAGTTCAACACCCTCTTAAGGGATTTATGTCGGCACTCCTGGCTGGTGTACTTCCTAGACCATGGTTTCTGCGACTTGCCTGCCAACCGCGTTTTGGCTACTGACGGCCTTCATCTCAGTTTTGAGGGAACGGCAGTCCTAGCAAGTCACCTCCGACAGCTCTTCATTCCGAAGCTCAGCGACACCCTTTCATCCTGGCGCACTTGCACACCCAGTGGTCCCTCCATTTCCGTGATTGATACTTCTGCCACCGAAGCCAATGCCTCCACCGGCTTGCTTCCGGCACGCCGGGACTTGACCACCTGGCCCCCACTGAGCAGCCACTCTTCTCCAATAATTTCAAGTCCTAGTGGTCCTGCCGACCTAGTCAAGGCAAACACATCTACGAAAAGCTTGGAACTAACAATTGGCCTCCCGCCAGACGGACCTTTAATGAATGTAGGCGCCAGCAAAACCATGGATTGCGATCCTACTCTTAGCGGTCCAGTTAATGTTACTGCACCATCTTGCTTGACCGGAAGCGGTTCGTCGACTTGCCAGCGATTAAGTGACCTACGCAGCCCACCTCAGGTTCAACTTCGAACGATGAATTCCAGCCCTCTCCAGTTGCAGAGACCTTACCATTGACAACTAACCACCCCGCCTTTCAAGCAACAACCAACGCGCCACCCACTCGCATATCCCATGAACCAGCTCATGGGGTTCTTCAGCCTACCACGGGCGACTATTCTTCGAGTCCGTCCGATCCACAACGGCCGCTGGCTACCCCGTGCGAAACTGTCAGTGCTTCGACTTCTTCCGCTACCACGAGTCACGTCCCCCGCTACAACCTTCGAGCTCAGCACTCCGACGGGCCCAAACAACTGAAGCCAAAGTGACCAGGAACTACACATTCCGGTAAAAACTGTTTGAACTGTCGAGTCTCTAGAGCATTTATGAAAATTCGCAAAGTGGTAGAAAAGCGCATCAGGTACCAACTTCACACATCTACGCTCAAAACCTATTTAGAAGCTAGTGTTGTACCTAGGGGCCTCCAAATTGCCTTAAAGCCTGCCATAGAGAACATGTCGGCTTCTCACATCGCCATGTGGAATGAGGTTCTATCGAATGCTTCTTTTGGTCTTGTTCGCATTGTTATTCGCCATTACGAATCTTTACTTACGGTTACTCGTAACCAAGAGAGCCAACTTACTTCCCACCACAAACTATCCGTTCACGAATCTGCGCAGCTGGCCGAATACCAGCGAAAAAAAAATCGTCCGATATACACGAGATTAAACGCAAGAAACTACTAAAAGACAAGGTTACTGTGCATCATTCTCGTCCCGAGATTCTTGTCGCCAAAGTTCCTCCGCACCCAAATTTTCTACATCGACTGACGCCATCCTAGCATCTAATAATGTAGTAAACCTATCATCTCACCAGCTGTCCCGTGACGAGGTTTTGTTGCTGTCGCGAGGGCTGAATTTTTGCCCAGCGACGGGTGGTTACAGTGAATTTGAACTCATGAAAGATTGACATTTTTGCCAGAAACTTGCGATTGCGTGAATTTTTTTACGACAGAAATACCCCTGATTCTACGGCTGCCGTTATTCCATCCCACACGCATTGGACTCCTCCTACTCAACGAGATAAATGTCTAAACCTTTATATCACCGCTGTTCAACGGGACGTTTTAGAAATTTATCGCAAACAGGCTCCATTTAATAAGAGAAATCTTTCAGACAGTGAAATAGTGGCTATGGAGCAGCTTAAATCCTGTAGTGACATCGTAATTAAGCCAGCAGATAAAGGCGGCGCAGTTGTAATACTAAACAAAGTGGACTACGATGGCGAAGCTTTGATGCAGCTTGACGATGGAACGTTTTATCGGCGGCTTGACGGAGACCCCACTGAAAATTTTAAATCTGTTATTACGAGTGCACTAACTGACCTTATCCACCTGCAAAAAATCCCTGCTTCCGCTTTGAATTCACTCGTTCCACTGAGCCCTGTCGCGGGTAGTTTTTACTTCCAAAAATTCATAATACCCCTGTCACACGGGCACTTTCAATCGCGATTGAGTCGATCCGGATCGAGCTCAATCCGGATCGGGCGCATGCTACACGGCAGTTTCAATCGCGATCGAGCTCGATCCCCCTCGAACTCAATCCTGGTTTCGCAAGCGCGATCGAGGCTTCCAAGCGCGATCGAACGAAAGCGGCGATACTCTCGTCCCCGCTGAGTAATGGCACAAAATCTTACAACTTCAACTAACGCCACAAATTGTGTCAAATAACTTGATCCAAATAAGCGCGAGGTAATATTTACATAGTTGCGTATACCTACGACCGCGCGAAGTTACCAGACGCCGGCCGCAAGTACATTCTTAGCGCCATCTGGCGTACACAAGTGCAACCGGTGCAACTTCTCGATCGCGATTGAAACGAGCCGTGTAGCAGCTGCAGGACGTCGAGCGCGCTCGAAAACTCGACCGCGATTCACTTCAATCGCGATTGAAAGTGCCCGTGTGACAGGGGTATTAGGCAGGAAAACCCGGTCGGCCTATCGTGTCCGGCATAGGGACGGTTACGGAACTAATCTCCCAATTTGAGATACAATTATTAACCAGATTACGCAATCTTTCCCATCTTATATCAAAGATACTAACCACTTCCTGGCTGATATCGTCGACTTTTCTGTACACCCTGGTTCGCTTCTTGTTACTTCGGATGTGGCATCTCTATACACGAACATCCCGCATGCAGATGGAATAAGAGCAGCAATTCCCTCCTACTGGGAATCGTTCTGCGACAAAGCTATTCACAGCTCCACTTTAGCCAAACTTTTAAAATTAGTTCTAGAGTACAGTAACTTCGAATGCAACGGCGTTCATTACATACAAATTAACGGCACTTCAGTGGGGACACCCATCGGCCCTTCTTACGCGAATATTTTCATGGGGCTAGTTGAACATGAATTCCTTGCCAGCCGTTCCCTGCAGCCGTTATACTACAAGCGCTTCATCGATGATATATTTATGATTTGGCAGCACGGGGAAGCTCAGCTTTTATCATTTATTCATGATTTTAAGAATGCTCATCCGTCTATTTCTTTTTTTCACACATACTCGGAGCAAACGATCAATTTTTTGGACGTAAATGTGACGATGTTTGATGGCTAACTTACTACAAAAGTTTATCGGAAGCCAACTGACAGGCAAAAATACCTCCATTTTAATAGCTATCATGTGAAACATTGCAAGACCAGCATTCCTTATAGTCAGGCGCTTCGATTTAAAAGAATATGTTCTGAGCAAGCTTATTTTAATACCAATTGTGCTCAGCTTCGAAGTGCTTTAGTTAAACAGAAGTATTTACCCCAGATAATTGACGACGCCATTAAGCGTGCTGATAGCCATGACCGCCCTAAACCTTTACGCAACAAAACGAAAGAGCCAGGGTACTCCCATACGAACCTAATTCTTACCTTCTCTGCGCCTGCGCAAAATGTAAATGCCGTATTAAAAAAAGCATCACAACATACTCCTACAGAGAGAACGATTAAAATCAATTTTCCGGGAACCACCGCGTGTAACCTACAGAAGATCCCGCAATTTGCGTGACCTGCTCACATCGTCCAAAAACAAACCTAAAATGACAGAACTGGCTGCCACCCTTGAAACTGGCTGACAACTGGCTGCCACCACTTCACTAAGCGCAAGCAGCACTGCATCAAATTTCAGCTTAAACATAAACGGAAACTATACCTGCGACATGCGCAACGTGGTTTATCTCCTCGAGTGTGACATTTGTAACTTGCAGTATATTGGCGGGACGAAAACGCCCTTCAGGCAACGGCTCAACAATCACAAAGCTCATACCTCCGTGCTTCCTCACCTAGCTCCAATATCAAAACATGCGAACGTCACTGGCCACTCATTCGACCATATTAAAGCCACGATTCTTGAATCCGGTTTCCCAACGCATCATGACAGGGAGGTGCGAGAATCTTGTCTTATATTTAAATTCAATACAGCTGCACGTGGTTTGAATGAAAGCGCTGGAAAACTGAGTTGCTTGTATTATTGACCGTATTCAATATTACTGCCGTTTACCGCCCCACTTTTTCTTGCACGTGCGCACGCATGCTATAGCTGACTGCCAATATTGCACGCGTCGCACTTATAATGATGTACTTCAGCCAACAGATTGTCGCACAAAGCCCTGATACATTGTATTTGCATTGCCCTCTTGTAGTGCTTCAGTGAATTCCCTTATATGCTACTTGACAACAGCCACCGCTGTTATTCTGACGAAGGCCGGTCCTCCGGCCGAAACGTTAAAAACCATTCCGTTTTCGACGTGTGTCCCCCCTTTTTTCATAAGTTTGACCGGTGTCCAAGAAACTGTTTCTTGCAACTATATATATATATATATATATATATATATATATATATATATATATATATATATATATATATATATATATATAACACAGAAATAAGGGTTGGCAGTCGAGAAAACCTCGGAAAGCAAAGGGGAGGATGTGGTAGATCATTGAAACAGATTAAGAATTTGGAAAGAAAGAAAGAAAGTGAAGAAAAAATGCCCGCCAGGTGGGATCCGAACCCACGACCTCCAGAATACCGGTCTGGTGCGATAACCACTACGCTACCGGCGGGGCGATTTTCCCATTCACTTTCTGGGGTATTTATGTTAGGTATGTTTGTTTCCTGTGCTTGGGGGTGGTAGCCAGCGCCATTCGGACTAATCGGGGTGAAGGGGACCTTCTTTTTAACCCCCGGGTCGTGACTCGAGAGTCTACGACATGTCCAGAGTGGTCGACCAGCTTTGAACCCTCTTAAGCTCCCTTTGGCAACAAGACTGCCAGAACCGAGGCCCTCGCTATGCATGTAGCGAATCAGAATAGGAAATGAGGGGCTCGTTGAAAATAACACAGAAATAAGGGTTGGCAGTCGAGAAAACCTCGGAAAGCAAAGGGGAGGATTTCTCGACTGGCAAGGGGGAGGTTTTCTCGACTGCCAACCCTTATTTCTGTGTTATTTTCAACGAGCCCCTCATTTCCTATTCTGATTCGCTATATATATATATATATATATATATAAGACAGAAAGTAAGGGTTGCCAGTCCAGAAAACCTCGGAAAGCAAAGGGGAGGTTGCGGTGGATCATAGAAAGAGATGAAGAATTTTTTAAGTCGAAAAGAAAGTGGTGCAAAGTGCCCGCCGGGTGGAATCCGAACCCACGACCTCCAGAATACCGGTCTGGTGCGATAACCACTACGCTACGGGCGGGGCTGTTTCCCCAGCACTTTCTCGGGTATTTATGTTAAGGTATTTTTGTTTCCTGCACTTGGGGGTGGTAGCCAGTGCCCCTCGGACTACTCGGGGTGAAGGGGACCTTCTTTTTAACCCCCGGGCCGTGACTCGAGTGTCTACGACATGTCAAGAGTGGTCGACCGGCGTTGAACCCTCTTAAGCTCCCTTTGGCACCAAGACTGCCAGAAGAAAGGCCCTCGCTATATATATATATATATATATATATATATATATATATATATATATATATATATATATATATATATTGTAAGCGAGGGAAGACCCCACACAAGTGCGCAGCAGTACCAGCAGTCTGAGTTTTAATCCGCCCGTCGGTGACTCGACAGACAAGCCACTCGTGACGATGATTATCTACAGATGATGATTATAATGGGTATGCACAGATGAGAGATTGGCCCTAGCAACTGACGGCGATTGGCCACAGCATATATAAGGGTCCTACAGCGAAGCAAGTGCTCATTAACATTGAATGCACTCACCCACGCCCACACTCATCCACGCCCTCTCACCTTGGGACCTACCCCTATATAAAGCGTGCCAGCCAGGCGAGAGATTGCCCTGACGAAAGCAAGTCTCTTTGCTGAAAGGTTGGCAAGAATCGCCCTTTTACCTTGTTCAAAGTTTTCTTTTCTTGTATATATATATATATATATATATATAAGGTTAGTAGAGACAGAGACAAACGAGATAGACGTAGAAAATAAAAATAAGTTTACTGACGTTTCAGGGAGAGGACTCCCTTTCTTCAGAGTATTCTTCTGAAGGTACTCTGAAGAAAGGGAGTCCTCTCCCTGAAACGTCAGTAAACTTATTATTTTCTACGTCTATCTCGTTTGTCTCTGTCTCTACTAACCTTATTTTTTTCGCGCTCTGTGTGAGTTTTTATCTTTTCAGACTATATATATATAGTCTTCACCAACCTAGCCTTCATCTGAAGGTTCAACAGAGAGGCATCCTACTTCAACAACCTTCTTCACCGCCTTTGCCGGCCTTCAAAACTATTGTATATTCTAAATCACGAGCTGGAATGGATGCCAGCACCACGAGTGCTTGCAGCCGACGGACTGCACCCCAGCTATGAAGGTGTTGCCGTTATGGCAAGCCACATCAGGCAGCTGTGCCTCAAAGAAACAAATTCATCTTCTTCGTCCTGGGCTGACAGTGCAAGCGTCCCCGCTACAGGATTGGGGCCCTCACCAAGCGTACTGCCAAAAATAGTGTCTTCGTGCTTAAAACCGGTTGATGAGCTCTCTCAACCCTCTTGTTCCAATTCGCCTCACAATGCACAGTCGCCACCCGTACCACTGGTCCCTTCAGCAACCATTTCCAGCTCGCAGGAATGCGTACCTTCAAACCCGCCACCTCCACTACTTGAAAGCTCGCACCAGCAACGGGCCGCGTCGGGGGATTCGCCACAAGTCGCCCACGCACCCCCTAAGGAACCACCCAGCCATCCTACGAAACAAACACCAGCCTCCAAGTCGTCCATCAACGGACCCTTCCACCAACCGCATGAAAGCAGGCTGTCAAGCCCGCAAGCTGCCCCAGGCCCTTCTTTAACCAACCACACTACAAGCACCAGCCACGACGCCTCCTCAGTGCTCTCCAAAACCCCACCTACTAGGCCAACTGAAAACCCGGGGGAACAATCGTCTGCCCGTGGTACCAGAAGTCCCACACCAGTGACCGCCCCCGGACCACATGCTCCCAGTGCTTCCTGCAGCGCCTCTAGCGCTCCCGAGGGCCCCAGGTACCAACTCCGAAAGTACGTTGACGTCGCTAAACCTTCCTCTCAAAAGTGACAGCTAGGGCAGGCAACAAGCAGTGCTGTTTGCGGAGATGTTTCCTGCCAATTTCTGTGCTTAAGAAAAATAACTGACAGACGCATTCGCTCTCAGATGCATGCCGCTTCTCTTAAAAATTACGTAAAAGAATCTAAGGTTCCCAAAGGCCTCCAAATTGTGTTAAGACCAGCCACGTCCGGAATGTCTGCGCGCCATATCGATAAATGGGATAATGTTTTGAAGAATGCATCACTTGAAATTACAAGAATACTCATTGATCACTACGAGTCATCAGAAAAAGCGTTGCGCAACACTGAAAACCAGCTCAAAAAGTCGTCCCACCTTGCCCCGCTTGAAGTACATTTATTGCAGGAATACGAGCAGAAGAGGGTTCACGAGATTGGTTTGGTTAAATCAAAAAAAAATTTCCGTGATGGTGTTCCACAACCAACCTATGCTCAGCAGCGGACAGATGTTGAAGTCGTCGAGAGGCGCGAATCAACACTGCATCCAGCCAATTCAGATCAATCTTGCATTGTAAACCTGTCTAGTGCCACTCTTTCTCCTACTGAAGTTAGTCTTCTATCTCGTGGTCTCAGTTTCTGCCCAGCAACCGGTGGTGTCAACGATTTTGCACTCTTTAAAGACTTAGATAACTTTTGCCGCAATATACGACTCAGGGAATATTTCCATGATCATCCCAGCTCTAATGACACCAATGACCCCTTGCCCTCCAACAAACACTGGACTCCCCCGACTCAGCGTGACAAATACCTAGATATTTATATCTCGGCAGTCACGCGCGACATTCTGGATATATATAAAAAGCAGCTCCCATACCGGAAGAACCTTTCGGCAGAAGAAACCAATGCGCTTAAAAGTCTTGCGACGTGAAGTGACATTGTTATTAAGCAAGCTGATAGGGGAGGCGCAATAGTGGTTATGAATACAAGTGATTATGTTAATGAAGCCCTCCGACAATTGACCGACAGCTCTTTTTATAAGCGCGTTCATAATGATCCCGCAGAACAGTTTAAAACTCTAATTAAGGAAACCCTTCAAACTTTGGCAGAAAGAAAAAAAATAGCAGCTCATGCAGTAAAATCACTTGTCCCTCTTAGTCCTGTCGCCGGTAGGTTTTATTTATTGCCCAAAATACATAAGCAGAATAATCCAGGTCGTCCTATCGTATCCGGCATCGGCACGGTAACGGAAAAACTCTCTTGTTATGTAGACTCGCTGATAAACAAAATGCCAACTAAGTTTCCTTCGTTTGTAAAAGACACAAACCATTTCTTGAGTGACATTATTGAACTTCGCGTCCCGCCCAACTCACTACTCGTCACTTTGGACGTCGCTTCTCTGTACACCAATATCCCTCACGACGATGGTGTCCGAGCTGTCGTCGAAACGTATGACGCCTTTCACGAATCTAATCCCATCGACAGTGAAACACTGGCAACGCTGCTCAAACTAATTCTAGAGCTTAATAACTTTGAATTTGATGATATGCACTATATTCAGATCAACGGAACGTCAATGGGCACGAGGGTCGGACCAAGCTACGCTACCATTTTCATGTGCTTTCTCGAAACCGCATTTCTCGACAAACGTTCTCTTAAACCTTTCTATTACAAACGCTTTATCGATGATATTTTCTGATCTGGCAACACGGCGAACAAGAACTTCTTTCATTCATTAGAGATTTCAACAACTGCCACCCACAAATTTCTTTCTCCCACCAATATTCGGCTGAAACAATCAACTTTCTTGACGTCTCAGTGTCATTGCATGACGGAACATTAGCCACAAAGCTTTACAGAAAGCCCACAGATCGCCATCAATATTTACACTTTGAAAGCAGCCACGTAAAGCATAACAAGACCAGCATACCTTACAGTCAGGCGGTTCGCTTCAAAACAGTATGCTCGCAAGAAGCCGACTTTAACCAAAACTGCGCAGTACTCCGTGACTCCCTTACAAAGCAGAAATACCCGGCACAGATTATTGATGACGCAGTAAAACGCGCTAGCAAACTTGATCGGAATGAACTATTGCTCCCAACCAGGCCGCCTCTTGCCCAACCAACTACTAATCTGATTCTAAGTTATTCAGCGTCAGCCCCAAAAGTTACTTCAATGCTTAAAAAAACACCATAATATTCTCATGCAAAGCCAAAAACTTCAACGCGTTTTTCCGCATCCGCCCCGCGTAGTCTATCGGCGTTCCACGAACCTACGAGATTCACTCACTTCATCTAAAACTTACATCTTACATCGGTTGTCGGCCCTGCCAAAAACCGCGATGCCAAATTTGCCCCCATATGACGACCACCACAACAGCCACTAGTACAGCTTCAAATTTTAAGCTTAATATCAAAGGAAATTTCACTTGTGACACAGAAAATGCTATTTATCTGCTAGAATGCGCGCAATGCCGACTTCAGTACATTGGCCAGACCGCCAACTCTTTCAGACTACGTTTCAACAATCATAAGTCACACATTAGGACCCTTCCCAATCTGCCGTTATCCAAACATATAAACGCAGTTGGCCATTCGTTTGATAAAATTAAAGTGACAATTCTTGAATCCGGTTTCCGTTCGCACAATGATAGAGAAGTCAGAGAATCGTATCTTATTCATAAATTCAAATCCATGACATCAAGCTTAAACGAAAACATTGGTGCGCTGACCTTTTTGGCGCACTCATAGTCGTCTGTGTGAACTTTCACATCTTGATTACACATCTTTGTGCATGGGCATTCGTGTATGATAATGCGCGCGTGCTCGCAGTTTCACTGGTATAGTTTTAATGTTTTTACTCTATTATCAGTTTCTTTGGCCCCACCTTATATTGTGTAACAGTGACGCATTGGTCGAATGTCGCGGTTGCTCTCTTTCTACTTTGCACTGTAATTGAATGCTGGTTCTGTTGTACTGCACCCTCTCTCCCATATTTCTGCTTTTGTTTTGTTCGCTACAGCCATGAATGACATGTCACTGTGAATACGAGTTATGTTTTGCTATTGCATCGCACATCATTTTTAAATAATTATCAGTTGTTTTGACGTACCACGCAGCACGTGTAACCCTCTTTGCTGTGATTGGCCCTTGAAGCCTTTAAAGCTTATGCTCGTGCGCTTGGCTTTTATTCTGACGAAGGCCTGGCCCAGGCCGAAACGTCAATAAAGTTTGTTCGTTACCCGTTCGTCTGTTCGCTCTACGATATATATATATATATATATATATATATATATATATATATATATATATATATATATATATATATATATATATATATATAAGAGAAGAAAAACTTCGAACAAGGTAAAAGCACGATTGTGGCCTACGTTTCAGCAAAGAGAACTTGCTTTCTTCAGGATCATCGTCCAACGACGCCGAAAAAAGAGAGAGGGGGACTTGGGGAGAAAAGCAACAACAAACACACACTCTCGGCTAAGTGCGGTAATGGGTTACATAAAGAGAGAGAAAAAAAAAAGAAAACAAACAAAAGAAACAGAAAAAACCTGAACATGCAGAGGGGAGAGAAGAGTACACAACTCATTCAAAACGCTGTCTTCTATCGTTCGTCAGCTTGTAGAAAGAGTGACAGGGACCGGCCGCTTCAGAAGGACGCCGCTATGCTCAAGAAAGGAAAGCGCAAAGCAATAACAGGGAGGCTCTCACACAATCACTGGGGGGCATAGAATTCCAATGGTCCTGTGACGCCAGCCCTACAAATAAATAGGAAGGCTCGTTAAAAGTGTAGGTACGATCTCCGCACTGTGGCCCAAAACATGCACAATTCCGCCGACCGGCAGGACGGGCGGGCTGTATTCATCATTCTTAAGCCTATTCTTCCGCCTTGTCCGGGCAGCCCAAGGGGTCGTCCCTGACCATGAACCGGGGGAACTACCGCATCTGGGAGTCGCGCGGGTCCTTTGTTGGAGTAAACGACAGCGTGCGCCTGGATGTTGTTTGTGGTATATGCCGCCTGTGCGGAAACACCAGAAAGGGAATAAATAAAATAAGAATAGCTTGATTAGTTGTTTAAAAAAATGGGCCCATCTCCCCGCGAGGGGTACCCGAGTAAATGCGTCGCATAGGGAGTATTGCGTTAACGTTTAGTATTTGGGGGTTGGTGCTATCACGTGTACACCACGCAGCTATCACGCCGCTAGCACGCCGCTGAGTCGCCAACGCACGCCGCTGACGACGTAGTTTGAATGAGCCAAGGATATAAGGCGCGTTCGTAGCCTTTGATTCTGTGTCGGTTTTGTGGCGCAGTGGGAAGAGCACCATGTACCTCGCGTTCCGCCCACAGGTAGTGAATGCGTTGTATCAGCAGCTTCTTGACGTAGTTTGAATGAGTCAAGGATATAAGGCGCGTTCATAGCCTTTCATTCTGTGTCGCTTTTGTGGCGCAGTGGGTAGAGCACTATGTACCTTGCGTTCCACCAGCAGGGTCGTGGGATCGAAAGCAGGCGCCGGTACCTGTTATTTCTTTTTATAGTGTAGCGGGAGGCTGGCTGCTGCGGACGCCGACGCACGGGTGACATCGTGAGTTATACAAATGCTCTGCATTTAAAACACAGATACTTACAATTTATATAGAGGATTATTCCGCAGCCATATTTTCAAGAGCATGCATAGACGACATAATGCCCGGGCTAACATTAATTCCAGCCTTTACGGTATTGAACTTGTGAATAATGTATGATTCACGTTGTTCGCGTTCTCAAGACTACAAGAAAACATTCACAAACGCATGAACGGCAGAGAACAAAAACGCACAGACGAAGCCAGAAATAGATTCTGAAGTGTGAATGTCTTTCCGGTCGGCGCGCGCTGAAACAGCCCTCCTGATCGGGCGTCGCCACGACAATGCAAGATGGCGGCCGCCTGAACTGCGCAGTGCGAGTTTCTGAGTTCATTTTTTGCTTCTTCGCTCGGCAAGTTTCAGTTCAGTCATTTTATCGGCTGTGGTATTCAACACGAAAATTATCGCGATAGCAATGCCTGAGATCTCAAGGCAGATTACGGGAGGTAGCGAGGCTCGAACGGCGGAGAAAATCGAACGCTTCGTGGTGCGCGTCATTTCATCCCGGAGGGTTGAACGCGGTGTGCGCGCTTGTGATAGGTGTTCGCGAATGAACTTTTAGTCTGATTTGCGGAGCGTACACGCTTAGGTATTGCGTTGCTTGACAGTAGGATCGCTAGCCTTGGGACAAAAATGGCCGACGCGTCAAACGCTGCGGCGCGCACGGTGTAGCCCGCTGCGCGTTGGAGCATCACCTGACTGCGCAACCGGGTACGATTGAACCCCGAAGTTGTAATTAATGCCAGTGACGTTAGATTTAATCAAAAGAGCGACCACACGGGCCAGGTCAGGTTTAATCAAAGTGTGACATGTTGCGGTATAGACCATTTTCAGAAAAGCTGGCAACATAGAACATACGCGAGCTTTCATGATGACAACACTGAGGTCATTAGCACACGTAGGCCATGATAAAGGAAACGCGACTCCATCATAGCGCGGCTGCGCGGCGCTCTCAGAGTCACTCGTGTCACCTCGTCGTTCAGTCTCATCGGATAGGTTTCTGAGCTTTTGCTTGCTGTTTTGATTTTATCACTACATGCGGTTATGAGTTCTGCAGGAGTCATGCCGACTCCCTTCTGCGTCCCCCTTTTCAGTAATAACAGCTTCATCGCTATCGCTTTCAATAACAAGAATTTCTTCTTCATCACAAACCTTGTCGACATCGTATAACTCTCTTAATATATGTTCAACTGTTTCTTCGGTAGATTTTGTTTTACCTCCACTTTCTTTTTTCAAACTTGAAATGATGATTGGTTGGTTTACTGTTCCTCTGGCTAATTTATACGGTAATGTGAATGGATTTTTATGAACTTGTGAACAAAGTTGTTCCCAACTTTTTCTTTCTGCTGTGGCTAAGTTATAATTGTAAGCGGTGAGTTCATTATAGTACTCGCGCTTAAATTGTTCCCTGATTTCACCTCGCGATTTTTGATACCTCCTTCTTAGTGCTCTTACTCCCTTTCTCTCGCTTTCTAGTTCAACTGTCCACCATGGTTTTGGTTGTGTGTGGGATGGTTTAACTTTTTTGCTATGTTTACTTACTAATTTTTCTATTTTATCATACAATGTGTTTACAGTATTTTCGATTTCTTCTGTTGTTTTAATCTCGTTTCTAGCGGTTTCGAACCAAGTGTCCTTTTTTAAATCTTCTAGGACATGTTTCTCACCTTTCAGGGTGAGACGGTACTTGGGTTTGCTAACGATATCGTATAAAAGTAAACTAATAAATTTGTGGTCGCTGCTGTTGTAATCTTCGAGCACTTCCCAGTGAATAACTTCTGGTAATAACGCTCGCCCTAAAATGGTTACGTCGATCCAACTCCTACCTATACTGTTTTCTAATGTCGGAGGTGAGTTAGGACTATTTATAACAGAAAGGTCGTGACTAAGGGAAAGTTGAAGTAAATCGTCACCCCTTGTATCGGTTATATCTCCTCCCCATACTCTATGTTTCGCACTGAAGTCACCCAGTAGTACTACGTGCTCTGTAGAAAAATCTTGAAAGAAGAGTTCTAATCCGTTTAACGTGTTTTCGAAATCGTCTCTGGGAGGAAAGCAAAGGGGGAATGTGGTAGGTCATAGAAACAGATGAAGAATTTTTTGAGCCACAAAGAAAGTGATGAAAAAATGCCCGCAGGTTGGGACCCGAACTCACGACCTCCAGAATACCGGTCTGGTGCGATGACCACTACGCTACCGGCGGCTCTGTTTCCCCAGCACTTTCTTGGGTATTCATGTTAAGGTATTTTTTGTTTCCTGCACTTGGGGATGGTAGCCAGCGCCACTCGCACTACTCGGGGTGAAGGGGACCTTTTTATCCACCGGACCGTGACTCGAGTGTCTACGACATGTCGAGAGTGGTCGACCAGCGTTGAACCCTCTTAAGCTACCTTTGGCACCAAGACTGCCAGAACAGAGGCCCTAGCTATGCATGTAGCGAATCAGAATTGGGAAATTAGGGGCTCGGTGAATTAAGACATAATAAGAGTTGGCAGTCCACAAAACCTCGGAAAGCAAAGGGGCGAATGCGGTAGATCATAGAAACAGATGAAGAATTTTTGTAGTAAAAAAAAGGTAAATATATATATATATATATATATATATATACATATAAAGAAAGGCTGGTAGTCTGCAATGCCAAGCAAGGCATAGTGGAATGGTTAGGCGTGTTTTACTACGGTTAGTGAAGTTATCATTTCTTTAAATTTAAGTAAGAAAGCAAGAAACCCACGTTTCGAGAGTGGGGACCAAACCCTCGCCTTTTGATCTGATCTCGGATGCTTACCAATTCGGCTATCAGGGCGACTGTGCTCTCCGTAACTTTACGGGGTATTTATATTTACCCCAACTTTATCTGACAGCCAGCGCTAATCTGACAACACGGGGAGAAGGGGAGCCGGGGCGTGACAACAACGTCCACAGCCGGTCATGAGAAGTCAACTGGCGGGAAACCCTCTTATGCTACCTTTCGGCATCAAGGCTGCCAGGTCCGAGACCCTCGCTACGCTTTCGCAGAATAACATGGTTAGAAATGAGGGCCGTACAAGTGGGCTTCCGCTGTTGTTCCTTTTAGTACGACGTTGCTCGACGACCCCGGGTGTTACCGCCGTTAGCGAGATCAAGAGAGGTGGTTTGAAGAGAGTGCTCACTTGATGTACTCGCTGAGCTGTTCGTCCGAGTCACCGCGCTGCTCGACGCTCGACAAGCCGACCAGGTCCGCGAGAACGACGCGCGTCATGATGGAGCTGTTCCTCACCTCGCTCACCAGGCGGAGCGCGGATGTGGAGGCAATGGCCAGACCGATCTCGCGGCTCAGCTTGGCGTAGGGATTGTGCCACACCTCGACCCTGCGGGTTGGGCCGCCGAGTGCCTTCAATATTGAACTAGGCGCTGCG
Source organism: Haemaphysalis longicornis (assembly GCF_048455015.1). Lineage (NCBI taxonomy): Eukaryota > Metazoa > Arthropoda > Arachnida > Ixodida > Ixodidae > Haemaphysalis > Haemaphysalis longicornis. The sequence goes on along the minus strand of NW_027526361.1, from coordinate 176,252,008 downwards.
AATGCGTGCGTAAAACTGCGAGAGTATACAGGGTGTCCCAGCTATCATGCACCAAGATTAAAAAAAAACAGCAATGGCGTTACTCGAAGAAAACCTAGTGCATAATGTTTGCAGTACTATGGAGAAACGGACAGCAATTTTTTTCATTCATGAAACTTATCTAATAATTGTAATTAATTATCAAACTTGAGAATTACTGCCCTATCACTGAAGTGTCAATGAGGCGCTTGTAGGTACCCACGAGGGGCATCTGACTGCGGTATTTTTAGCGACGAACTAATTGCGTGCTCATTTATTGTGACTGATAAACAAAACCCGCAAAATATGAAAAATACCGCATGACGGTGCTTCCGCGCGTTTTGTAAAACAGCGTCCCCAAGTAAGCTGATTGAAAGCAACTGCTTTGCCTGTGATCCGCCCGAAGAGAGCGCATCACCTCGATAATGGCATGCATGAATGGAGCAGCAACAGCAAGATCCGCCGGGCACGTGTGCAGATAAGGCGGCGATTTCTCCTCGGTCGCGATTTCTTCTCTCTTTTGTTTATTTCATTCTGGCTAACTCAGAGGCAGCCTGCTTGAGGGCAATGCTTTACGATGCGGGCGGAGGAGCCGTCGCCTGTTATTTTGCATATTTCGCGGGTTTTCTTTATCAGTCATATTAAATGTGTACGCAATTAGTTCGTCGCTGAAAATACCGCAGTTAGATGTCTCTAGTGGGTACCTACAAGTGCCTCATTGACACTTTAGTGGTTAGGACAGTACTTCTCGAGTTAGATAATTAATTACAGTTAATTACTTAAGTCTTAGTAACGAAAAAATGCTGCCCGCTTCTCCATAGTAATGCAGACATTATGCACTAGTTTTTCTTTGAGTTACGCCGTTACTCTTTTTTAAATCTTAGTACATGATAGCTGGGACACCCTCTATGTGGCACTGCAGTCGTTAGTTCATTACGAGAACACCAACCGCTGTGCGAGTGTAGGTCGACAAGTTCCAAAACTCGGCACTTTGTGGTTCATGATTGCTACCGGCAATAATTTGCTTGTTTAGGCTGCCGTCTATTGTCAAAACGAATTATTGTTTGCTTCTTCTCCCTAGTTTTCAGGCGCTGCTATTGCTGCTTAGGTACGGCTCCCACGGGCACCGCCGGTCTAGAGGAGGTGCGCGCTCATTCTTGAACCGAGTCTAGCCAGCAGTGCCATGGGCCGCGGGGGTTTGTTAGAACACCACAACAGAGCGCCGGCGACCTCAAATCCGTCGCTACGAAGTCTGCCAGCCAACAGAGAGATCGAGTGTACCCTCTCTGATGACGTGGGCTACACTTGTGATGCGCGAGACAGCTGTAGGGACTGGGACAGTGTTTCGGCCGCCCTTTACATCAGTCCGGCCGTAGCATCACAAACTCAAATTAAGGACTTCCTCGCCTGCGCTTCGTTCAGTGAGCACCTGGGATGGCGACTCCTGATGACGGTAGCCGCCAAGACAAGACGAAACGCTGGTTTTTGCCGGAGAAGTTACCGTCGACCTGGCAAAATCGGCCAGCCCGTGGTCACCGGCCCTCATGGAAGACGTTTACGGCGTTATCTACTTAGCTTTCGTCCTTCCAACTTAGCACTGCCCGCGGCAATAACTGGCGGTGCGATGGCCAAGTGTTCTACAGTGGTACTAAATCGTTCCAAGTGCGACGAACTCGCCAATGTTCGCCGCCTTCTATACTCGACCACGAAGCTCAGCTAAAAATACCACAAGCACGTTCTTTTCAGCCCAGTTATGCCACGGTGGAAGCTTTGCCTTACGTCGATTCCCACCTATGCAAGAGCCGGCACTATTTTCTGCGGTCTCACAGGTCTGTGAAGGCCAGGGCCGGGGTGTCGGATAAGCAGCACAGCGGGCGGAAACACAACGCGGGCTCCAGCGAATAGCCTCAGTAAAAAGCATTGCTGCTATTCACTCAGTAGACTTCGTTTTCACGCAATCGTTTCGAGGAGGTCACAAACGGTCTGCCTATAGTCAACCAGCCACCACGATCGGTGCATGGACACACTGTCCGCCTAAGGTGAGCAAGTGAAGTATACTTACAATGTTTTGCTTATATTTACGCCAGCATGCTCGAGTATCCTGAAAGAAGCAACAAAGTTAAAAGCATTAGACTATTTATTTATTTATTCAGGATACCTTACAGGCCCATGTAAGGGCATAGCGTAAGGGGGAGCACATAATTTGTAAAGGGGAACTAACGAAAAATAAACGCAAGTAAGGTGTCAAGACGCAGAAAATACAGTGTTCGAAGAAGAAAAAACACAAGTCAAGAACGTGAACTCAAGTTAACAAAAATCGTATTATAGCTACTGCAAGTGGGGAAGGATACAATCAAAAATAGATGAATGCATAAAAGACACAGCCAACATGAGCACTTCGGAGATAACTAATATTGCCAGAAGCCAGAAACATATGAAATAAAAAAGTACACCAAAATTGAAGTTCAGTGAAAAAATTACGGTGCGTAATGATCAGATACATTGAGTCGAAAGGTTTCGTAGAATGAAACAGATGTGATAACGTCGGGGAGATCATTCCAAAGGCGTATAGAACTTCTGGAGGGCAGATGAATAAAAGGCATGCGTGGTACCATAAAGGCGTGAGATGCTGAACCGGTTGTACAGTCTACGTGACGTGGCAAATGGGTGTCGAAGATTAAACTAGCACGATCTCGAGGAGGAAATATATTTATGAAATAGGCATAAAAGTGCCAAGGAGCGACGTGTATATAGCGGTTGAAGGGAGCATTCATGTTTAATCTGGGTGATGCTAGCGTGTCGGTCGTAATTAGATGATATGAAACGAGCAGCTCGATTCTGAATCGACTCAAGCATGTCAATTAAATAATTCTGATGGGGAGACCACATAGAAGAAGCAAATTCTAGCTGTGGAAGGACGAATGTTAGAAAAGCAAGTTTACGAACGCTAGACGGGGAATTGCGTAAGTTGCGTCGCAGATAACCAAGTGATCGAGAAGCGTTTGCGCATATGCTAGAGATGTGGTCCGAACAATACAAATTGGGAGTGAGAATGATGCCAAGATATTTGTACGACGACGCCCGCGTTAGCAAGTTATTGTTTATGGTATACGGAAAATCAGAGTTATTACGCTTACGGGTAAAAGTCATTACATTGCATTTATTTAAATTTAGTGTCATAAGACAGGTGTTACACCAGCTTGAAATCAGATTAAGATCATTTTTAAAGGCTAGGTGATCGTAAGAATTAATTCTGTTACGGTATATAATGCAATCATCAGCAAAGAGCCGAACGCATGATGTTAAATTGGTACCCACGTCGTTGATGTAAATAAGAAAGAGTAAAGGGCCTAAAACGCTGCTTTGCGGTACACCAGAAGTCACGTCCGAAAGAGCGGAGGAAAAATTGTTGACTACAGTGAACTGCTGATGGAATGTAATAAAGTTGCGAAGCCATGATAATGTTAGTGAATCTAGACGGAGGGCTGATGATTTTGTTATGAGACTACAATAGGCCACACGGTCGAATGCTTTCGAGAAGTCCAGAAAGACACAATAAGTTTGTAAGCTGTTGTCCATGTTGTGGTGCAGATCAGTAGTGAATTTAAATAGCTGGGTGTCACACGAGAAACCTTTACTGAAGCCCTGCTGATTACTAACGAAAAACTGATTAGATTCAACATGGCTGAAAATGTCTAATGAAATGATGTGACTACATCCAATGACTTGACCACGTTTGAACCTGTCTCAACAGCTCTGTGCCAGGATCCTCAGGACATGATTTGTTAATTGCGAGCCGGTGTACCGGCGCGAAACAATTTATTGTCAAGCAGAGAAACCTTGATTTGAACGAAAACATTAAATGGCACATTAAGCAAAAATTAGTGCCCTTACACTCTGAGAAAGGACGACCTGCAAAGCTGGACGCAGTCCACGGAGTGCACGAAACAAAACACGTTTACCGTAATTTGCAATGGCGCATATTTCCTAGTCAATTAGCTGAATGAACCTCTGACGGATCCAAGCTTTGTTCTTGCAGATAAACATGAAACTGCTTGTGCCCCTCCCGCCTCGTAAGCATCTTAGTGTAAGGCCGGGGTCAGACTTGCCGCAACTGTCGTAATAACGTATGGCATGTATCCGTCCCATAACGATTTAAAACCTGGAAACGCTTGAGCTCTATTCTCGCGTACAAATATGTGGCTGTCTGTTTTCCTTCCCCCTCGTATGCATCTTACTGTGTGTGTAAGATGTCTGCGTGACATATCAACCTACACCGGAACCACTCGATTGAGGTCAGCCGACTAACCGCACTGAGCCATGTAATTTCGACATCTAAATACCAGCACAACCGGCATTTCATCAGTAGCGGCATGAAGCCTAGCTGTACATGCACGCCCCCTTTTTCTACCCGCAAACCGTGTACGCGCATAAACCGGCAACCGGTGATGGCGCATGCGTGAAACACACAGGTGAAAATGTCGCTCGGAAGGCCTTCCAAGCTGAAAAAGAAATATGGGCTCAAGCCGGCGTTCCAACTGGGGAAGTTTTTCTTCTACCGGGATGGGTTTGCAGCTACTTGGCGAAGTGAATTTGAGTGCAAACGGTGACGGCGGGTTTCGGTCGTTTTAGGGGGCCACCCTTTGGCAGCCGTTACCTGGGCTTCGCGGGAGCGGCGTCTGTTTATGCCCGCGTAACCGAGTGAGCGAACGCAGCAGCGACGAAAGAAAGGAAACGGAGAGGAGCGCCTAGCGAAGGGTGGAGTACGACACGTGCGGCTAGGGCGTCACCGCTCACTGCCTTTCCCTTACACATGTTTCATGTGTCGCCACCAAGGGGCGCCCTTCCTTTGACACTTTCCCCAGACGCTGTTCCCTTCTCCGCTAATCAAAACCACGTACAGCCGGTAAAAGGCTTGTCTATAACACAGCTTTCGTACTCTCAGCCCTATCCTGCCCCGCCGGAGCGGGATTGGAATAAAACTACTGCGGAATTCTGAAGTATTAGCCCTTCGCTTTTGCCTCCGACATGCTTGGAACGAGTATGTTTCGGCAGTTTTCGGATGTAGCTGGTTGAAGTTGAAATCGCTGTTATAGACAAGCGTTTTACCGACTGTACGTGACGTTTGCGCGGGAGGTTCAAAAAGTATGTGCAACAACATGCTCGCTGCTCCCTTGTGCGGGGCTAATACGAACCACGTCACATTTGCGCGGGAGGTTGAAAAAAATTCCCCCGCATTTCCCCGAGGGGGAGAATGTGAAAGTGCGAATGCACGGTTGTCGGCCCGCTTGCGGCGCTTGCGCTCGGCCCCCGCAGCCCACCGCCTCGCCGCCTTCTCTTCCATCTCTTCCATCGGGTTTGTAGTATCACGTGTACACCACGCAGTTATCAAGCCGCTATAACGCCGCTGAGTCGCCAACGCACGCCGCTGACGACGTAGTTTGAATGCGTTAAAGATATAAGGCGCGTTACTCACACTGATATCAGCCTGGCTTCCGTGGCTTAGTCGGTAGCGCGTCGCGCTGCGGCCGCAAAGTCCTCGGATCGAAACCTGGCGCAGGATGCTGTTTCTTTTTTAAATGTAGAGGAGCACTGCGGACGCCGCCGACGCCGCCGCCGCCGCCGCCGCCGGCGGTGGATGGTTTGGGGTCGCTTATAAAGTGCATTCGCACTTAAAACGATTTGCAACATGCTGGGCGGCGGCAGCGGCGCACTGCGAGGCAGCAGCAGAGTAGCGCACGCCGCCGTACGTTCGATGATAACGCCAACACGTCCTGAGACGCAGCACAAATGCGCCGTGATCGAGAGGACTGCAGCTCGCGCTGGGCACACATTTCATATCAGGGAGTGTAGTAATCGTCAGTGTATTTTTTACGCCAATCCGTACTTCTGTTTATTTTTCGCAATCATATGATAACAGCATACCACCGTTAGCTGCCGACGGCGCAACTTGCCAAAGGGGCATCGGTGGAGGCGAGGGGAAATTAGTTGTGAAAGAGGTGTCCACCACGGTAGTTAGGGGGAGCCCCGGAGCGGCGTCGAGTAACCCGATGACACCGGAACGAAAACTGGGGAGGTTAGACATATACTGCTTTGCAGTAATAAAAAGCTGGCGCTTGCGTAGACGCCGGCATCTGTACCAGCAAAGCGATTCCTCGGATACGTATCTTTGAAGCGTTGGACAGCGCTAGCCTCTGCATAGCACGCGCTTAGCGGCAGTAGCTAAAGGTGGCCGCTCACGCCAGTACACCATCGAAGAAGTACGGGCGCGAAAAAACTCTTCAGAGCAGGCGAACGGACCGGCAGCGAAATCCACCATCGTCGTCAACTCTGGTAATACACCATGGCAGGAACGAGCTTAGGCGCAAAGCGATTGAAACATGACAAAGCCATCTGAAAGAGTGAAGCGGAACCGGGTCGCGAAGAAATCCCCTTAACCAGTGAGATGACGAATGCCTTCCAGAACACAGGGCGAAAGCATGACGTCTGAGAAGCTGAATTGCACATGTATGCTTTTGCATTGAGTACCAGCGCTTAGGTGGCCTCACAACTTCGTTGAGCAGCCGATCTTTGTTGCGCAATAGAGAATTATAAAAGAGCTGACCTAGCGGAATATTCAACACGGCTGAAGTATGTAGCTGTTCCACGACCAGTATTCACACTAGTACAGTGGCTTATAATGTATGCAACAGAGGCAGCTGCTATACGACTTGCAAGACAGCCGCAGCCGATGAATACGTTAGCCTGTCTCACCAAAGCAGGTTCTGCTCCTTGCTCGGGTCTCGGTGCGGAAGAGCTGGTGCGCGAGTAGCCACCGGCCGACGCGATCCAGAGAATACCACAGAGCTCGATGCTCGCGCTTCACAAAATAGCACGATGCACACTACGGATGGCCGGTAACGGATCCCAAATCGTGCCCGCACCCAGCAAGCGCACAACTCCAGCAGTTCTGGCTTTGCATTGAGAAGCAGCGTGGAGTCGTGGATCCGTCTCTTAGCCGCGACGGGTGATGGGGATCAAGAACAACGATGACCGTGCGCCCCGAGTTCGTCTCAAATTAAAGCTATCAACATTATAGTGATTGTCCTTTCAGGCGTGCAGGGGCTTTGTGAAGCATTTGAGCTTAAAGCCGAATTTCAAACAACTGTAGCGATTTTCTACAGTCTCCTACGTTTTTTGTAGCGGCCGAACACAAACTGTATGTTTATCTTCGTGAACCACCGCCATTCCAAAAGCGATCTGAAAAGCGAGCACCACTTGGCTTCCTATTCTGCGAGGCAGGCGTGACTCCACTGTCCACGCACGTACCGTTCGGTGAGCGAGATTCCCAGCGCGTAGTCCTGCGCGTAGGCGATGAAGTCCTCGGCGCCCATGGCCAGCAACTCCGCGGCGGGGTCTTCGAAGAAGTCCACACTGGACGACGACGACAACGAGGAGCGGAGCTGCGGGAGGAACGTGGCCTCGGCCAGGGCGCGGTTCTCGTCGCCGTCCCAGTGCGCGAAGGCGGCAGCGCCCGGGTATGCGGCCCGCAGGTAGAGCGGCACGGATAGATGCGTGATGCGTCGTTTGCGCGGAGGCGCAAGGCGGTGCTCGAGGGCGAACAGCGCCCAGAAGACGCAGACGGGCAGCACCCAGCCCGTGGCGAAAGGGACCAACGAGCGGATGAAGCAGAGCAGCCGCTTGATCAGCAAGCCCGTCAGGCTGCCCAGACACGTGCCTCCTTCCTTGGCCGCCGTCAGGTTCCCCGCCCTCTTGACGTGGTCGTCTGCAATGAAGCGCAGCGCAGTCAGAGCCACATCATTACAGCGAAGCCTCTCGTTGGTCGTAAAATTTCCTGTCGTCGACAAATATAAAGAGCATTCGCTCTTAAAAACTCAGGCAGGTCCCAGCAGTTTTCGCTCAGCACGCCCAGCTTATGCGCCAGGCTATATCAGGCGTGCAGCATAGAGCTCAATATTTCTGTAAAAAAACACAATACAAGCTTCGAAATCAAATTATGGCTGATAAAGCGCCTGTGAGCAATCGAAACCCACTCCCCCTTGTGTTCCTGGTAAAGATTAGGTTTGCAGCTGCTCTTGAAAACGGGGTTGGCGTCATTCGAGGGCGGAAGCATGCGTCAGTCAAGGCAGGACGCAGCAATTGCCGTCAGAGAAGCCGAGCGCAAGCGAAGAGCCCGCCGAGACGACAAGGAACATTTCATACTCTTCCCCATAAGCATGTGTAGTGGTTTACAACAGCTTCGCTAGACACCCACTTTCGCAGGGTGGGAAAGCGTCCACTTTTTAGCTGCAAAGCATCTCTTGCTCTCGGCTCCGTCGTCCGTCGTCCGTCCATCCGCCGGCCCAGGAAGACACCGGCAACACTGCCGCTCCAGGAGCCCTTTAAGGGGAAGCGTGCTCGTCTCGTGCCGGCCCAGGAAGACACCGGCAACACTGTCGCTCCAGCATCTCATGGTCGGGGCTATGTCCCTCCCTTGTTGTGGCGCCGTCCACACCCCCACTGCGCATGCTCGGCTCATCTCGGGCCGGCCAAGGAAGACACCGGTAATACTGTCGCTCCAGGAGCCATTAAACGGTAAGACACCACTGGGCGTTCAGCAAGCCGAGCATGCGCAGTGGGGGTGTGGACGGCGCAACAACAAGGGAGGGACATAGCCCCGTCGCATCTAATAAAATTACACCATCTTCCCGTAGGGGAACCCTGAGTAGTATGCGAAACAGCCATGGGCTCAACGCAATTCCCATTTCGTAGTTCCGGTAAGTGAAAAGTGTGGTAGTTACCATGGAAACCAAACTGTAAATATAACGGTAGCTATGTACCTCAACCTAACGGAAACGACGAACTGAAAACTAATGGGCACTTGAATCGACCCCACGGCTGCTTTGAATACTACTCAGGGTTCCCCTAGGGGAAGATGGTGTAATTTTTTTTAGTTTCCCGTTCAATAAACGCCGCAATCACCTGCACGCGGAAAAAAATTGGAGAAACTTCCGGGGAATGGTAAGTTGGTCCAGTTGGTGTATTTTCATGATGTTGATAAAAGCACAACAAATACAAGGCCACTTGTCTATTTTGCGCTGACTTGAACATCATGTCCAAAAGCTCCGCCAGGTTGCTTTTTTTAAACGGACACTAAAGGCTGAATAAAATTTTGTTTCGTCGCTCTCTCGGCTTTTGTTCAACGAGCAACGATGTGTTATTTGCTGTGGATCAATCAACAAAGCTTAAATTTCTCCCTACAATTTACTATTCTCTATTTAGTGGCAGTTGCTCCGATGCGGTCTAGAGCTTCAACGGTTCGCACTACGCACTCTTGTGCTCGCTTCGGTCGCTATTACGTCTACAAGTCTTGACCGGCACGGGTAACGTTTCTATGCCCGAAGGGCTTGCTTGGACTTATTTGTCACCGGCGAGTGAGAAATGCTTTTAAATGCTCGGTGGCTGGTGCGCCCGTCTACACCGGCCATCCATACCTCATCGAGCCGGAAGTGAGCGAGGCCCCCTCTGAAGACACGAGCGCCAGGATTGCGGGACATTGCCTCAAGCATAAAAAACTGACACCACGTGGCATCCAGAGTTGAAGATACCCTTCCCCTCCTGCTTACTCTCTCCCTTACAGTGCGACAAGCCAACACCGACTGGAAAGGGAGAAGGCCTCAGCTCTTTTTTTGGGACGTCACAGGATAGGGTGGCTTGGTAAAACTTCGGAGCGCTGTTCAAGAGCGGGTGCTGCGCAGATGCACCACGCGGAATTTTATTTTCTTGGAAGAACGAGCATAAGTGTGTTTAAAATAAATTTGACGCAAAGAAAATTATAGGAGCAAGACACTTATAAACACAATCCAGTCTCGTTTCGTGTCTGCGCTAGATTGGGTGCAATACACCTATTTGTTCTGAAGGGTTGTGGCTTCTTTTCTTTACTAATCGGCAGCGTCGACAAGTTTGCCGTTCAGTTTGTCACAGAAGTTCTTCAGCAAAACGTTCGCGCTGCACCGCACAATGTGTTTTAGCACTGCTTCGCTCGCATGACCATGGTTACCGGCGTCGAAGTCAGATTGTTATTCGTGGGCTAGCCGTTGCAGTGTCAGCTTTGTGATGACCTGGCGCTATTTGGGCATTGGAAGGACTTCTGACTGCGTAGCGAGCTGTTCAACGAGACAACGTAGCTGTGAGCAACAGCTTTTAGTGAAAAAATCGATGGGTACACAACACCTCCTTTGTCTAACTGCTTCACGAGATCGTAGTGTTCATGAGTGGCAGACACTGTGATAGTCTTACGAGTACTAAACACGCCCCTACATTTTTCTCAGTTCAACTTCCTTAGAAACCAATTTACTGCATATCCTGCAACGTAGACCAGGGTCGTAAGGACGTCCTGCATCTTCGACGCCGTCTCAGTGCTTACAAGTACGTTGCAGATAGGGAGTAATGCCTGGGTTTGCTTCCGGACACATTCCCAGTGCTGAGGAGTGGAAACCGTTGGCAAAGTGTTCTGCAGGCACAGCTTGTTTTCCACTTCACAAATCTGGCTGATGGAAACGTGGCACTGCGCACCTGCCAGTTTTCTATACTTTTCGAAGTGGTCTTCTCAGCAGTCAGTCTGAACCTTTCCAAAAAAGAGCACAGGGCATCCGAAGCTCTTCGAAGCTGTACCTAGCGAGCTCCACAAGCGCGCAGGTGGGTGCTCGAGGGAATCGTTGGTCTACTTCTTCAAAGTACTCTTCTCGAGGCATTTGCTTTTCCATTTGTCCAGCCGTGTCAGCAGCATGCGCAAGAAGCCGATTTTCGAATCGTCGTCAAAGGAAAACACGGGTTGTTGGAACTGATCTCGCAGCCTCTTTCCATTCCACTGAGTTTTTACAATTTACAGTTTTGCACCACTCGAGGACGATTTCAATTAAAGTATGTGGCGTACAAAGAAGAGAGGTTGTGCTTCGTTCCAAGAGCACGCAACGCCTCAGGCAAGAAATCGTTGAATATTCGGAGGGCAAGCTTCACGTTCTGGCTTTGAATATTCGAAGGGTATAAGGCTTTTCTTGACAGGCCGTACCCTTGTTTCAACAGCTGGTCACACTCTGTGCTGGGAAGGTCTCTGATTGTCTCAAATGAAGCTGTTTTCATGCGCTTTGGCTGTGCCCGGTCCGTTTGAATCTCAGGCAAGTAGAAGCAAACTTGGTCATTCTTCTGGCTGATACAGTTATTTCGTATTCATTTGAGTATGTGTGCCGGGTCAATAACAAAGAACAGCGGCCTTGCAGGGCCTGACGGGTGTTGGTACACAATTCTGTTAGACGGAGGGGATTCGAAGAGGGACATCGCTTTTGTGTTCACAGAGTTGCCACTCACGACACAATATCTTTCAGCCCGCAAATAACGTCTTTGAGCGTCTTGTGCAGGAACTCCGCGTCTAGCCTGTGCACTGGACCGATGTGCGCAACTTGTTTGAATTTGCACGTGAGGCTGTGCACCATGAAAACGAGCGCACCGTTTGCACGTTCATTTTGATTGAGCGCAACACCGGTAATATTACCCCCTTATGATCAAAGAAGGGTTTTATGTGTTGTGTGTCTACCTTTCCGGTCACAAAGCGCTGGTCGTCTTTTAGGTCAGAAGTTCTCCTCGCCATGTAACAAAAGAATCTTTCACTGCGATGTTCTTGTTGAGAGCTCATACCGTATGACGAGTACACACTCACCTGATTGTCATAGCATGTGCAAAGGTGATGCTTCCATGGCTGCGTAAGCGTACGCATGGGGCGATATCGCGAACGGAAGGCCGAGTAGCGTCTGCACTGTTTTCTTGTCAAGTACAAAGTGACCTGTTGTTTCAGAAAACGAATGCAGTCGGTGATGCCTTCTTCTTTGGACGTGGACCGCTGATCCAGCAGTAAACAAAGAGTCTCGGAAATTTTTGCGACTAAGCAGAACTTCAGGCCCCCGTCCCATTTTTCGATGCCTTCGAGGAGTTGCACGATATCCTTTTCACTGCTTGCAGTTTCGGGAACGCACACATTTGCGCCTAGTTTTTTATGGCCGTTTTTATTACATGTACCGTCATGCTCAAGTCTCCTTTGACGCAGACAGAGTACTTTAGCCAGTGTTTCAGTCGGTGGTCGTGCTACTAAAAAATATTCGAAGTATCAAAAACCACGTATTCTACAAACTTGAAAAATTACCTTTCGGAAGTAAATAAAGCCCAATAAAAAATTCTACAGAAGTTATAAGAATTGTCCACTAATACGTAGCATTCTTATGCGCTTGGCCGCTTATCTCGAGTTCGAGTTTGTGGGGGAGATGTATAAGCTGCATATTTTTGATTTTGTCAGATCATACCTGTTAAATTCTTACTTTTTCAATTTTTCTTATTTTTCGTTTTTTATTATGTTCGGCTAATTATCTCCATTCACGCTATTATTACGATTACAGGTGTTTTTTGTTGACAAAATATGCATTTTTGTGGAAATGCCGGGCGTTAAATGGTTTTTCAGCATTTTCGCACTTGAACGTTCTTTAGAGGACTTTTTTTGTTTATTCTTGGAATTTAAGGGTGGATTGTTACTTTTTCTCTGTTTTTAAGGTGGTTTTTTTCAATTCTGTTGAGTCGGCCAGATTGCGGCGGGCATGTTGAACTTTGACACAGCCTGCCGCGACTCTTAATTTTTTTGACTCATCATTCCTTTATTCTGTGACTTTGCTTGCAATTCGACAAAGGAAACACCAAGGAACATTCACTGTCTGTAATCCAAGTGACAAAGTTCGAACTGCCCGCCGCAATCTTGCCGACTCGTTTTTAAGTACCAATCAACCCTCTCCTCAAGCTCTGCCAAGCTCGAAAACCTGTCCCCAATGTTAAAGTTGACATCTCCGGCAGCGGCAGCATTGCAGCCCAGGGGCAGCATTGCCGGGGAACTGCCGGATACTTTTCTCCCAGGCTAATCTGCCGGCTGCCGGCGAAATAGCATCCGCAAAAATATGCCGGCAGAAGAATCACGCCGGGGAACTGCCGGATACTTTTCTCCCAGGCTAATCTGCCGGCTGCCGGCGAAATAGCATCCGCAAAAATATGCCGGCAGAAGAATCACGTGGTCTGGGCCAGCCAATGGGAAGGAACTGCCGGCAACTCTTCGCCCAGGCTAATCTTCCGGCAGCCTGCAAAATAGCCACTGCCTTCTTTTTATAGTGGAGTGCGCTGACGTCAGCCCAAACGCTGACGGGGCTGAAGAGACGCGCATGCGCAGTAGAGTGTGGACGGAGAACAACGACAACGAGGGAGGGAGGGAGGGACACAGCCCTGAGCATCAGATGCTTCGCATCTAAAAGAACATAACTCCCGCTGGCGCAGTTTCAGGCAGGGGCGCGCAGGCAGACTGAAGGCGGAAAATTTGAATTGCATTGGGTGGTAGCAATGAGCGGATAACGTCGCCACCACCCATTATGGCGAATCACTGCTCTGCACTTCGGTCAGCCTCACATTGAGTGGAATGGCTTTACTTTTTTTATGGCTATACTTACGGTGCGCGGGAGCGACAGTGCGGGTCAGCATGACTGTTTCTTCGCGATTAATTCTGAAAAGAGAAAGAGCCGTTCCGATATTAAGTGGTATACCAAAACAAAACAATGCCCATTATGCTCTGTTCACTGCAGGACAGTGCCTTAGCAAGGTTTTTGTCCTGATAGCGCGAAATCCTGCATGTTGGCATCCATCTTGAACCATCTAGTGGCGATTGTACCGCCTCTGCCTTGTCCTTCCTACTGTCAGCGCTTGAATTTACCGCGATCATAATGAACCAAACATGCCGAAACGTTTTAGTTTCTGAACCACTGAGACGTCGAAAGGCTGCACGTTGGTTGTCGTGTTACATAGGTTCTATTCTTCCCGCGGGTAAGTGCAAGTAACTTTGAATTGTTTGCGAGATGGGGCTGCTATCGAAGAGGGAAAAGGCTGACAAAAAAAAGAATTCAGGGCAATATCTGTGAAAGGTGAGGGTCCTGCGTCGCAAGCTTTATTTCCTTGTATTGTAGCAAAAGGGCATCGATTTGACGCCCAAGTTTCGTCTGACGTGCTACTGAGTTGCTAGCCACGAAGCCCTGCCAAGGCAGCGAAGTCTACAAAGGGGTGTGAAAAAAAGAGCGAGTGTTCCGGACAAAACGCGGGCTGACAGACAAACAAGCAGAATTTGCAACAGTGTGTAATGCTATTTGACCAGAAGGTAGGCCGTCCGGTTATCGACCTCATGGAAATACATTGCAGAAAAGCCACAAAACAACGGGGACACAGGCAAAAAGGACGATGGAGGTGCTACCGATTGAAGTTTGATTACGAAAAGGAACATATACATGCACATAATACAACCGTTTAGTCATAATATACCCGAACATCGAGTAAGAACTGTAATGTCTTGGCTGTCCTTACACAGTCCCCACTCAGAATCAATGTGACTTCTTTGTCCGGCATACATGAAGACGGTTGCCCTATGCCCTTGTCTCACCAGCTTTCCACGTCGAATGCTCCGACTACTGGTCTAGTTGTTACCGCATTTATACATCTTCATTGTGTCACTGAAGGACGGATTACATTTTCATTATGTGCATCAAGTTTAAATTCAGCATTGCGCAGCTCTCCTATTCTCCCATGTACACTCGACCACACGTAAAATGCGACTGATAAAAAACATTTGTGTGATATTGCACAGTTGCAGGAAATATCGCCTGTCACAATTGATGGCCAATCTCCAACAATTGTTTTTGAACATGCGCTAAATACGTGTAAACGCGCCGCTGATATTGGTTTTCTTGAAACAGGTTACGTTTACGCTGTATTTCCTAAAAAAAAAAAAAAAAACTTCGCTAGTGCACACTATGATTTCACAGTTCACGGCCACGCACCGGACACGTACGCAGACGTCGCGAGCCTCCCGTCGCTTTTAGGAGGGAAGCCACGTCAAGTCCTCGACGCCCACATCTTCCACCACAAAAGCTTAGATGACTTGTGTAATTTTTGAGCCCTTTTAATAGCGAAGCTGCTTAAGCTTGAGCTCTGTCCGTGCGGAGGGTTAGCAGAAAACTCCGCTCGGTAAGGTGGAAAGCGGGAAAATGCTAGGGGAAGTGGCGAGGAAGCAAGGAGCTGACGGGCAGGTGTGGGGAGTGCGAGCCTCAAGATAAATCCCTCCCCGTGGTGGTCGGAATTGAACCTGGCTCCCCCGCGATACGAAACCGGCGTCTACCCGATTGCGCTATCATCGCGTTCGGGGAGCACAGCATTTCTTTTGGCGTAGTAGGGCGGCCATTAGCTTTGGACTTTGGCTCAGTTGTAGTGGTCTCTGGCTGCGGACTACTGTAGTTCGGATTTAGGAGGGTGAATTGTGGGCTGCGATTAAACTGAGTTTGCACAGAGAATGGACAAGATTTCTAGGGCGCCATGTCTATTCTGTCCGAACGAGCTTCGCCCTTCTTCCCTCGCGTCCAGTCGGCAGCCATCCTTCTTGGTTTGGCAGTGGATTTGCCGGTGACCTTGCTCTGAGGTTTTTCTTCACAATGTTTCACGCCTCTACACTCGGCCACACTGCGAAGACGCCCCCCAGCAAACTGTTGGTGTGGATCTTGGGCTCTCGAGTGTAACGGCCGCGAAACTCTCGCAGACCCAAAGCTGGAAGTGCGGCCTCCCTGCGGACAATCGGCCTAATAAGGCTATGTACCGAGACTGAACTGGTGAAGAAAACTAGGTGGAAGCGGGGCTCGTGGAGAATAAAGCGTACCGTTCGGCCACCCGGTCGCGACCACCAGCTTCATCCACTGTTTCCTCAGTCTTCGCATCACAATTGCGAAGGTGCCCGAATTTTTTTGCAAGATAAAAGAGGTAACGTTGTCCTGTCCGTCTTGCTGCGAGAATTTTTTACCCTCGCCAGGCGTAGTTTTGTGGCCAGTGAATAAGTAACGAGGAGGAAGCGCTTCCAGTGATAGGTGCACGTGTTCGCCATTTGTTTCGGTGGCACATTTTTTTTTTTCGAAAATATAAATTCTGCCTCAAGACATTTACATGAGCGTTCGCTAAGTGCACCTTTTGGTCTTTCAATAATTTTGTAGTACCGGTTCTCGATATTGATTTCTCACCGCTGACGTCGATTTTTATGGTAGCACGTTATCCGTACTGTGTGCTGGTGCTGGTACAGTCGAAGGAAGACGCATTCATTGAAGAGGGACTGACCGGGAGCAAGTGCACGCTGAATTTTCTCATATCACGTCCGTCAAATTACTACCGCAATAGTACCATGCTGTGTATCAACCCTGGTCAACTTGGCAGGAATAAATACTATCCATCTGTCTCTAACTTACGAGCGAGAGCTTTGTGGCGAGTAATCAATCCGGACCACTCGTCGCTAGGCATACTATGGATGGGAGAAAAAGAATTCTCACTCCGACTATGAGCAATGAAATCACAAATCACAAAACACTGACACAGCTTGCACTAGTGGTGCAACGCTGGCGAAACAGCAGCGCTGGCGGACGCTCTCCCTTCGTTGGAGACCTCCCTGTTGCACTTCACAAGGATTGGCATCTAAATAAAGTTTTATTCTCTCTCTCACACAAGCGCCAAATATCCGAACTTGCCGCTAAAGTTCTTCATGACTGGCTGACCCGGATACATTTCTCTCAACGCTTTCCCATCACCCAGATTGAATCATGCTAGCACGCGCTAGAAGGCACTGCTACCGGATTCGTGAACTCGGCGTCTGTAGCGTGAACTCGGCGTCTATACTCCCTACTTCAGGCACGAGCGCGCATGAGCTGGCGAGCAGAACAGCACGCGAGAGGTCACGCCACGAACGCTGGGCAGAGTGCTCTCGAAGGTAGAGCTTGCCGATGCCGGACGTTCCTCACGGGGCAACCGCTCTCTCGGTGTTTTCTCTTGGGATTGTTTTTGCGAGCTCCTCACGCGGTACAAGCCAATGCGCAATCCAGGAAAACGCCGAACGCTCGTCACGAAGCGTACGCTCAAGTTCGCTCGGCTGGGCTCAGTTTTCTGATAACGCGTGACAGCGGACCTAAAAGCTTAAGCTGCTCTTCTATTACCACAATTAGCGCTACAACTACCGGTAGGTGCAGTTTAAATTAGCAACGCTTACTTTAGGAACACGTCCTGAATGGTGGAGACCGAGACGCCGATCTTGTCGACGCCCAGCCCAGGACCTTGCGCCTCGAGCTCGGTGAACATTTTCTCAAATCCGGTGCAGTCGAGGACATTCAAGAAGATGGTCACTTCGTTCTGCGTGTGACGCCTCACCTCGGCCTCGGGCACCGTCGCCTTAATGATCTGCATGATGTCGTACAGCTGGAAGGCCGTGTCCGGATGGCGCGTTATGCGCAGCTGGTAGCCCGTGCCTGCGGTCGAAATGACGCGTAAGACGGCAGAGAGAAGGTAGGCCCCGAAATCTCGCACCTCCAATTAGATGTAGTGAATTGTTGTTTGGTTCTTTTCACACGCGCACCCGCACACACGCACGCCCACACGCACGCCCACACGCACGCCCACACACACGCGCACACACACGCGCACACACAAACTCACACATACACACGCACGCACACACACACTCACACATACACACGCACGCACACACATACACTACAGGCATTACTGGCCTGCAAAATGACAGCATAACTATAATTCACCAGAAGGGTGATGCTGAAAAGCTTGCGGAAATCCGACTTATTAGTCTATTCTCTGTTGTATGAAGGCTTTTTCCGATGATATTTGTTTACAGCAGAAGGAACGCGAGTATGGCCTTCAAATGGTCACCCTGTCGCGGAAGTTAGCTGTTTGTTTTGCTGGCATGTGACTGAGCGCGCGCGCCGCCGCCCCGGCGCCAAAGAAATAGAAAATGTTTATAACAGTAAAACTATGCGTCCTACGAGGTTCAAATTTGGTAAAAACGTGCTATAGAACTTTAAGAAAGAGGAGTGCGAAAGTAGTAGGACTTACACGGCATATTTCCTGACTAAAATGTGAAAATTCGCACAGCTCTGTCCAAACGCATCCGACCTAAAAGGAAGTTTCTCGAAATATCAACAAATCGTAAGCAATGACGAATAAGCATGCCAAGAGCGCATTCAGCTTAAGAAGCGAAACGCTAGGAGAAGTAGCAGAATATAACTACCTCGGGCATATGGTTAGAGTGCTGACCCCAAGCACGAGAAAGATATGGCGCAGAACAGGTATGGGTTGGGCAGCACTCGGCAAGCAGTCCCAAATAATGGAAAGCAAGCTACCTCTGTCACTGAACTTACAACCAGTGCATACTGCCGGTTATGACGTGTGGGTCTGAAACAGGGCGCCTTACTAAACAACTAGAAAGAAAACTTAGGTTGGCTCAACGGGCCATGGAACGAATAATGTTAGGAATCAAACTTAGGGGTAGTAAACGAAGTACTTGGATCAGAGAACAAAATAGAGTAGATGATATCATAGTTCAAGTAAAGAACAAGAAATGGGCTTGGGCTGGCCATGTAGTGAGACGAACCGACCACCGGTAGACAAGTAGGTTAGCAGAGTGGATTGCAAGATACGGGTCTTGAAAAAGGGCAAGGCCGATAACACGATGGAGGGATGAAATAAAAAAATTCCACGGTACATTGTGGACTCAAATGGCGCAGGACAGGAGCGGTTGGAGGTCAATGGGAGAGGCCTTCGTCCTCCAGTGGACCTGAGTAGGCTGCTGCTGCTGCTGCCGATGATGATGATGAGGACGACGACGACTAGATAAAACCCCCTAGCTTTCGAGCATCCGAAGGAACAAGCAGGGTTCAGGAAAGGTGCTTAACAATCGCATTCATGCTGTGAACGTTTTAAGGGAAATCTACAATGTACAATAAACTTTGATGGGTTACAAAAAAATACATCGACCCCACGCAGGGATTGAAGATGCAGAGGCACGATAAAGAGTCTTAAGAAGAGGGCGAAGTTCCCTTTCAGGAATGGCATTGGACAAGAGTAACCTTTATTGGGAGAAAGCAGGAAAACGACTAACTGCTGGAGAATGCTTGAGCTACCTAACGTTTGCGAAGAACGTCGTTTTCATCAGTAATACGCGAGGAGACCTTCAAAGATTGCCTGAAGAACAGTACTCAGAAATCTTGTATTATGATTAAAGATAGATATGTACACGGCGAAAGTAACAGTAAATAGACATACTCGAAGAACCGCTTTCAGACTGGGCGACGAAATGATAGCAGATGTGGTTGAGTATACGCCTCGAGCTTTGCGATCGCTGCGCCGCCTGCCGCCGCTTCTCCGCGTCGTTGACGGGATGTGCGCTGCGGGGCTAATAGGCGCTCATGCAGTGTTTTGGTTCCGTTTCGCTTGTTTTCGCCTTTCCGCGCCCTAAAAAAAATTTGTTATGGTGACGTCTACAAGCAAAGAGTACGTTTAGGTCACTTAAAAAGCAGCTGCGTCTTCGTACAGCACGCGATAGCCTGCCAGAGCTACCCGGGGGCGCAGTTATGCGCGCATCGTCGCCGCTCTTCCGGGCGTCAGCGATGGTAGCAGCATGTCACTCCTGTCACCTCCAAATACGTCAGGCACAAATGAATTCTACTTTCGTCTCGTTTAAACCTGATACTGGCACAGTGAGAGGTTGGCTTCATTGGACAACGAATGTGGCTTCGTTTCGCATATATACGTCGCAGAATAATATGTTTCGGGGATGTGATTAGCCAATCCCGGACAATAACTTACGCCTTTTATAAAAATATAAACCATGCGAAAATGTTAAGTATACCAAGCCTGTACGTCATTAAATATGTGCCCACACGCCATATAGCAAGAACCAAGGCAAGTTAATGAAAACACGAAAAATACATGCTGTGCAAGTGCGGAAGAAACATAATAGCTCTAACGGAAATGAAAAAAAAAATGCAATGCAGCTTCTGACATGCTAAAGACGTTTGTCGAATCTTAAGCCAGGTAGAACTCACCAGACCAACTATACGCGAATCGCACTGCTATTTCGCGAGACGTGGGGGGGGGGGGGGTAGGGCAGGGGGACGCTGTGTACAAATGCGGAGCGTAATCAAGCAATGAACGTTTTAGTAATCACACACACAAATCTCGCGTTCACTGTCGTTTTGTTTTTCGACATCAACGACCAGCTGATCGTTCGGCGGACGCATTTTTGGAAGTATACAGGGTAGGCAGTTGCAAGCGATGAAAGGTGTCGTTGGAAGGGTGTGGTATGTGATAAGGCCCTCTGATTTCAGTTTCTCCTTTATTCTGCAGGCTTCCTGTGCCATGTGACCATATTTCGAAGAAGCCTTTAGTCGCGGACGCCGATTATATTCTAACTCCGTCTGCTCGCTGCTCGCAGAGGATATATGTAGCGGATGAATGTTTGCGGGCGCTCACCTCACGACGACTCTTTGTCGTGTGCTGATCCCCGAGTAGAATTTTGCATTATCCGTCGTACTTACGTTGAATATTTCCGAAATTGACACACACTGCCTTGTAAATGGTGGTGATAAATATCTGAGGTATATTATTGGCAAAAGTAACTGGCGTGCTCTCAGGTATGAGTGTTCCGCTGTATATGTAAGCGCACAAAACTGATTTACATCGTAGTGTATACCCGTAGCATGAACATGTGAGGAACCGGTGGTTACGAAGACCCTGCTAGTAAATTCAGGGTAGTTTAACTACAATCAGGTCTATGCATACGCCGGTTCCGCGAAGCTGGCCTGTGACACACACCTGGCGCTTATACAAACCGAATATACGACACTAAGAATGCGTTAGAAACATTTACTCTCGTAAACACACCCCATATGCGAACAGAGTGACTGCTCCACAAAAAACGTGGATTTACAACGGCCGCAAACGCTAAATCTCAACCGTGAACATCCCGCAAAAGCAGCGGCGAAAGTGGGAAGCGGGGCGGAGACTCCCGCGCCTGCTTTCGAAACGGGCCGCTAGGGGGATTTCAGTGGCGCCCCTACAGGCCACGCTCGAGGCGTATATACTTGGGCAAGTTGTGAGTGCCAATCCATACCACGAGAGGGCGATCTGGCGCTCAATTACAGCGGCGTGGGGACTATTGAGCGAATCACTCTGAAGTATTTAATCGTGACTACCTCTGTTTCTGAAACCTGGCAGCATTGAGTCTCGGGAAAGGTCACTGTTTCACAATGCCAGCGAAGAAACTGCATTGCTTTCGGCGCTGCATGGCATCATTATCTAAAAATTTTGCGCGGGCACCCTCCTAACAGGAACAAAACTGCCCATGTAAACAAAAATAACAAAATTCTGGATTTCCTCTCTCCCAGCTTCGCGACGACGCCTCGCGACGCCTGTGTTTTCGTTTTACCGGACGATTATACGCGCGCCTCAGCAGCTCACAGCGAAACAATACTGGTTGCACGAAATTACAAACCCCTTTTTGTGCAAGTTTTAAGTGTTCTAAAAAACGGACGACGCGAAACACATGGCATGCGCACCGTCTTCTGTAGGAAGCCGCAGGAGAATCCACCGGCTGCGCCCACTCGATTCCAGAGTGTAACGTCACTTCCGGCGGGCCGTAATGGCCGCTCTCTTTTTGCAGTTTCGGTTTGAAAATAGCATTTTTGATCTTCGTTTACGATGCAACGACGCATATTTGAGCCTTGAAATTTTACAGGTAGCACTTTTTAAGGTAATACTACGAGAAAATGTGCATCTAAGCAGCCAAAAAATTCGTTGCAGTTGGCCTTGAATTCTCAGTTGTGTCATGATGAATGCTGTAGGCATTTTTTCAGATAAATTCAGTTTTTCCGCGTTCGCACAGCTCGCTCACCATCTCTTGGGGAAGCGCAGTATACCTCGCCTTTCTTCGATACCGTTTTTACGCATTGTTTTGTTTTATCGGGTGTAGTAAAAAAATTCACGAATCTCCACGAAGTGGATCATGACGAGTGGGCTAAGCACTAGGGATCGTTCTTACCGTACAGCGCCCGTGCCATTGCCCAATCGCGCATGTAATTGAGTGACAGCGCGTGTGTACAGTATATACAATTCCAATCCAATCCAATCCGATACAATTCAATCCAATCCAATCCATTTCAACCCAATTCAAATAAAATCCAAATCCATTCAATCCAATCCAATTCAATCCAATGCTCCTCGCGCATGCGTAGCATGGCTCTCCAGGAGCCACGCGAAACTGCTGAACCTCTCTCTCGCCCTCTCTCTCTCTCTTTCTCTAACCTTTTGCGAATCTCCCTCTCTCTCCAACATTTTGGGAACTATTTGTTCCCAGATGTTTCAATTTACATGTTGCTGTGTTTCTCTCTCTTTCTTTCTCTCTCTCTATCGCTAACCTTTTTTCCGCAAATTAGCGTTGATAGTTATGGTTGGGGGTTTTTTTTCGCGTTCTGTAACCTTTTAGGTGGGCTGACATACACATATTCGGTTTATAACACTGTGTGCACGGACGACAAGGCACGGA
>NW_027526361.1:176079522-176224522 GCF_048455015.1 Haemaphysalis longicornis | reverse complement strand
CTTTTATAGTATTTGGGACGGCTTCGTCAAGAGAATACTTGATATTGCCTTTAATATGCTATAAGTGCAGTGTATATTTAAAATATATCGCACTGAGAATACAAAAAAAAATTCATGGAAGCTTGCACTGACGAGCAAGAGTTAAATGTAGAAAGCTGTTGTAGGTGAGTGAGAATCGCAGGTCATGCGATTCTCACTCATAGTCAAGTTTCGGTATCATTACTGAAACATAGTCAAGTTTCAGTCAAGCCTCAGTACCATTATTTATTCAAGTTTAGTTTCAAGTCAAGTTTCAGTCAAGTCAAGTTTCAGTCTCATAGTCAAGTCAATTATCATTATTTATTCGCACTTGATGCCTTGGCTCCGTGCTAGTAATCGTCGTCATATGCATCGAAGAAGTCGTCGTCTTCTTCGCAGTGAGCGGTGGATACAAAGTCATCCTCGGCATTGTGGACATCCACCAGCTCTCCGTCATCGACTCGAGGCAGCGGTGGCGGGGTCTGCAAGTGGTCTCGGAAAGGGTTGGCACACTCGTAGTCATGTCTCCAATTATCTGTAACAGCTTCTAGAGAATTCGGCGGCCGCGGTGAGATCTCCCAAGTAGGGTGTCCCTTCCGCTTTAGCATCAGCGGTGGAGTTTTTTTTACATGCGCAATAGCACTTCATAACAGCGCTCGAGTTTCTTTTTCCTTTTTGTTAAAGCCGGGGAAACGAGGCATGCGCTCACGAGCGCTGGCCATTTTCTCTCTCCTCGAGGTTTTTGCCAGCTTTTTGTTTTTGCTAAAGCCACTGCACGTGCTGAGGACGTTCCGCAGACTCCGCGAGGCACGCGATCACGAGCGTTTGGCGTTTTCTTGGTATGTTTTCCCGCAACGGCGAAATAACGGCCAGTAACAACAGCTCCGCTGCTAAAACGGGGTAAACAGCTTATCACGTCGTGCCCTAGAAATCGAAACAAGCGTTGTGAATTCTCGACTCACAATAATATACAGAATGCCGTTAATGGACGATGAATTCGGAGTCTCAAAATGCGTGCATCAAGCCGCTTGCAGTGAGGCGTACACAGACGGCTGTGCCCATTCTTAATGTTCTTGGAAGTGACGCAATCAGATTGACTGAAAAGATAATAAATAGTTACGAACGAAAAAGTGAGTTGGATGAAGAAAGCGATGAGACTGCTCACGAGCAATTTGAGTGAGCAAGCCAAGTAAGGGAGTGAGGAAGTGAAGTAAGCAGTGAGTGAGCAGGAGAGTGAACAGGCGAAGTAAAATCGTGATGTTATTATACCATGGCGTTCCTTCAGCCCATTAATGCGCTGTCACTGAACACCTACACCAATTTTCATCGTACCAGTAAACGGCTGTGCCCAAGCATGCGACAAAAGGCAGTGAATATTGCGCCCTCAGATGCATCTATATCCTTTCACCAAAACTCCCGAGCCCTTTGATGGCGCTGTAATTGCCAGCATTGTTGCCCGCTATAGCCGTTATGTTATCATTCACGATAATCCCGTCGTTTTTCCGCATCCAGGACAACCAAGAACAAGGAAGTGCCATTTCGTAACTCTCAGGCGCGTAACCTGTTCCGGAAATCTATGAGAACACCTGACCATTTCTAATGGCATAGTGAACGCAAAAGCATTGGTCGCTACTGACCGTGAAGGTTTCTTCCTAGTTGGCGTTGGCGTTGGCGATTTAACGACACGCTTTCTGGTGCTGCCGCTCTCTAGGATTGTTTGGCAGTATTTCTTCACCTTCTCAACTTTTCGTTTGTAAATTGTTAAAAAAATTCAAATTACGGACTTTTAACACGTTGAAGCCACACTTGTACTACGAGGCGCGCCGTAGTGGAGGGCTCAGGAATAATTTTCGACCACCAGGGTACCTTTAGCGTGCGCCAAAATCTCGACACACGAGTATTTTTTGCTTTTATCCTTCGTCTGAAAAGCAGCCGACGCGGCCGGGTTGGGAATTTTTGAGCCGGGCGCGTTTCGAATCTCTTGAGCCAAGGACGCGGAAATTTGAAAATCCCCATCGATGCCTCCTTTTTAAGGGACGCCCTGAAGGCCAGCTGTCAAGAGGAAAAAAAGTAACCTTATTGAGGAGAAAATAACTTTATTGAGTCCGAAGAGGAGATCTATTCATGCCTGTCGCGCCCTATATATAGACGACGGCCAAGATGCCTGGGCTCCTGGAGGCGTCTTCGGCGCTTTGCACGGAGGAAGCGTTTTTCCCCTTCGCTACCGAATTCGTGGCGCCTACAGAAACTGAACAGCGTCCCATAGGCTGGCAGTGAGCATCGTGGCGTTCCCATAGCAGCGGGTTTGTCTTGGTTCGATTGTATGCGCTAAGGCGTGCAGAGTGATGAGTGATTCGTTGCACCCTGGCTCGCCTGTGACCCCGTGCACTGCGGCGCTTGACGTAAAGAGCATAAAGTAGCCGTAGGGCGAAGGCGGTCATAGCATGCGCCTAGAAACGTGTACGAGCGCTTTTTTTCTGCGTGTGTTTTTACGTGCATGCTGCGGAGGCACTGGACGTTCACTCATTTCCTCACAGTCTGTTTAAGAGCGCAGCCATTTGTCGTCCGTTCGTTGGCTGAGCCGCGTCGCCATTGTCGTGACCGAGCGAACGATGGCTGGACCGACCAGTGAAACAAAAAATTGGCTCCAATCCACGCTGTGAAAGCAAAGCTCTAAACGACACCCACAGCAATTGCGCATGCTACGTCACTTGAATTCACATACATGGCTCTACAAAGAGTGAAGCCAGAGATTCTGCCTGCCGTTACCTAGAATTCGTAGGGGCGGCATCCCGAACGCAGAAGCGCCGGCCACGGCCGGGCTAGAGCGGCGGACGCCGCCGCTGTAGCACGGACGTGCGTCGGCAGAAAGAAAACGGCGAGGAGCGTCATTCGAAGGGTCAGAAAGCGGAACCTGGCCATCGCGATGTGCTAGCTCGGGTCTATATCACAGCGCTACACAAGCGCGGACACCGAAACAATTCGGCATGTGAGCTTAGTGATGTCCATTCATGCCCGATATAAACTAGTTAGTTTAATAAGTTTGAGAATTGCGAGGAAGCTGAGGCAACTCTTATAATCGCTATTTATCAAAACCAGTTGCTTCTTTCGCCTTTTTGTTCAAACACAACCGAATTGGTATTCACCAATTTAGAAAACGGAGCCCCATTCATTGTAAGCAGTGCGCGAAATGTAGTGTTTCTCTAGGGGCCAGACGCCTGTATGTGGTTTCTACATTTTGTTTTGCCGCCCTGCAAACAATCTTTAGCGTATTCTTGCCGAACGTCACTCATTTTTGTCGTTTCCGGGCTGCCCAGGGAAGATGTCGAAAAATTTCATCAAGTCGTCAGAAGAAAGCGCCCAATGGACCCGAAGCTGCGCCAAAACAGGCCCAAAACAACTGTCGTTAACGCAGACGACAAAGCCGGGTCGCGCCGATGCACCCGGCGGCGTGAGCGCGCCGAATCCTCCGCGTTGGGAGTTTGTTGTCAAGCACGCCACGAAAGAACCGTTGGCTGGTAGAGCTAGAAAGATTTGCTTTAAAACCTAATACCGTAAGCATCCACAGGCAAATATTTTTTGAGTGTTAGCTGGGGGATGTCCCAAAAGAACACCGCTCCTCAACACTCCAAGAATACATGCTTAATTGTTTCTAGCTTTCGACACAGAAAACACAGCACACCCCATGGCACAAACCATCCCTTTTCCTCAATCCAGGGGCGGCATTCTCGAGTTTTGTCCCTTTTGCGTCCCTTTCAAAAGTGTCCCTTTTGGCAAGCCCTGATTAGCTAAAAGCAAACAACCGGAAGTGACGTAACGCAAACGCGGCAAACCTACTGCCAATTTTCCTCCATGCTGCCAACGTCCACTTCTTAACCGGAAGTACGTCACGATGAAAGGGACGCAAAAGGGACGTTTTAAAAAGGGACAGTTACGAGAATACCGCCCCAGGTCTTTACTTCCAGTGTTCCAGTATGGAGCTTAAAAAGAAAGATTTCACTCCAGCGCTCCCGAGGGAAGAAAATGTAAGTTCTATAATGTATAACCAGTTTACAATTTTATTTAGTTTTAGCATTTCAAGCAGCTTAGATGACTATTTGTAGTATATCGCTCGTGCAGTAAGCGCCCCCCAAATTTCCCCAATATCTCGTGTCTAGCAATTGCATTTTCTAGACGGAAAATCGTTCGCAGATGTGTGGTCGTTCTGCTGACCGCTGTGCTTGTTCACCCAGCGCAAAAACGTGCTTCCTGCACCCTGGTTTTACGCTGTACGGTTTTACGCTGTTCAGTTGATTTTATTTCCTTAGTACCTATATTAACTTCGCTGACTCTTCTCCCGCCTTCAATTGGCCTTAGATTTTCCCACTAGCGTACCAGTCAGCGAAGCGTCGCATTTGAGCTTGTGCAGCGCTTGTGTGGAGCGTCCTGGACGAGAAGCTTGATACAGTGCACCAAGTAACAAACTAAAGAAAGGCACATTCTTCTATTCACAAACGTGTCGTGGCTTAGTTTCAACCGAGCGAACGAATTGCGACGACCCGTCGGCGGCCCGCGGACTAAACGCTGGGCCGAATGACTCTATCGGAAGGTCTGCGAGCCGTGCAGTAGCGCAGTCAAGCCAAGTAATTTCCTTCTCACGTCACACAAAAACGCCACAGAAAATGGGCGAGGACGGACAGAGGAGATCAGCCTTTCAGAATTGATTTTTCTACTAAATAAATTCGCTAAACGCACCCAGTGTGGTCGAAACATGGCCTGTGGACTCAGGACTACAATTTGCGCTAGTAAACGCACAATGTTTACAAATCACTTCAGTGTCTCCTTAACGGTGATATTTCTCCATAACGCCTTTACCCCTCTATTGCGGGTGTAATAAACAACAATATACCCAGTAAAAAGGCGTTTTCTTCTGTTCTGCTAGGGTGCAAGTCTGTTGGTCATGCTATACAGCATTTAAAGGGCGTTTTGTTCTGTTTTTTTTCCGGGTGTAAATGTGGTAGTTTCAGGGAGTCAAAATTTCTCTTGGGGTAGCCTTCAGGGCCATCTCACGTGGCTTCCCCGCAGCTCGCGGACTCACTTTGGGCTTGGATATGGTCGCTATGGCGACGCTGAGGCGCTTCTGCATCCCGCCGGAGAGGACGGAAGGCAGGCAGTCGGCCTTGTCTTCCAACCGAACAGCTTTCAGCGTCTCGGCAACGCGGCCTGGCAGAGCGTTTTGTTCGACGCCCTTCAGCTGCACGGAGAAACAGACGCGCTCGTCAGCCACACACCCGAATCAAGGAAGCAAAATGTCGAACTGATTTCAGCTGTTTGGTATACAATCATCATCACCAGCATATCTACGCCCACTGCAGGGCAAAGGCCTCTCCCATTAATCTCCAGTTATCCCGGTCCTGTGCTAACTGCGACCAATGTATCCCCGCAAACTTCTTAATCTCATCTGCCCATCTAACTTTTTGCCGCCCCGTGCAACGCTTGCCTTCTCTGTTAAGGGTAACAGAGTGAATCCTTAGAGAAGGCAAGCGTTGGTATACCATATAAACCCGTTATTAGAACTGAAAGGGGAGCATAAATTACTTCAACCTATAATTAGCGGACGTGCGACAGAATAAGTGGTAAGCTCAACCTGAGGCCGTTTGCCGGTACGCATAATTTTCCGCTTCAAATAAGATGGCGACGGCCAACTTGGTGAATCGCAGTGTTATCATGGCATCAGTGCCCGGTTTCAGTCTTCCGTCCTTATTTGTTTACTCTCTTCTCGCGCGCTTCACACACTGCACCTGTGTGCTTGTAGTTGTAATCAGGTAGACTCAAGTGTTAGAGTATTGTAGCGTGAGCTAAACTGGCCAAGGTTGAGCAGTATCGCGTGGCTCCTGGAGAGCAGTGCTGCGCATGCGCGAGGAGCAGGGGCGTCACACGGGCGTCACACGGATCCGCCGCCGCCGCGACTGGATTGGATTGGACTAAATTAGATTGAATAGGATTTGATTGGAAATCGTTTTAGCAGCAGTAATCATGATAATCAGCTAATCCTAGACAACCAGGAAACCTGAGAATAACCAGCTGAACCTTAGCTCACGCTACGTTTATCCTGACATAGCCGAGCTAAGCCACTGCTAATTTTTTTCGGTGTTGCATGCGACAATTCGCGAACTCAGGCCATGATGGTGACGCGAAACGACGGCACAATGCCTTTACGTTGGAAAGGGAAATGCAGATACTCAACGATTAGGCGATGGAGATGAACAATGAATACTACGCTTGCGACAAAATACGGGTTTCTCATGATCATCCAAGTGTCCCTGAGAATCCTGTCTAGTATGGGTGGCGCTATTACAAAAACAGTTTGCGGGAGTTAAAATGTGCAAACATAAATACGTGCTCGTTAAATCTTTTCGCCAATAAATCCCTGCTCGCACTTTTTCCTATAGGCAGACTTTTGTTTAAACAGATTTTACTGGGAGTGCAACTATGTTCTACTTTGTTCAACCATGTTCAACCTGAAAGTTCAACCAACCGGTCGTATCAGAGGTCAGACAGCGCCAATTCAGCTGCGTGCGAATTTCTTCACAGCACCGATGTAATAGTTGTATCTGTCGCTTCGCAGGCGTGTTCGACGCCGGCATGATTAGCAGATATGGGGAAGCAAAGGTTGTTTTTGTTTTAATTCACGATACTGAGAAGGGTACCTCGAAATAACTAAGTGATCTTTTAACCACTTTGCCTATAGTATCGCGTGACGAAGTGGCTAAGCATATTTAGTGAATAAAGGTTCGACAGTTGTAAACACCTGCACAGCATCAAATTACTCAAAATCTCTACATGACACCTTCCAGATACTAGAAGTCGAAAACAAACAAAAAACTATGTGATTGAGGGGGCACAGTCATTAAGGTGAACGCTGTTAAATTAGTGACAGTTTTAGTCCTCAAGAACAATAATAGGCATTTAACGCAACCTGCAAGCAACGTCCGCCGAAATCTAGATAAACGGGTGTTTTCCGTGTCGCCTCCATGTAAAAAAAGGCCACCGCGCCGCATTCGAACCCACGTCTTTGGGCTGAGCAGCACAACGCCTTCACCACTGAGCTGTCTTGGTGCGTTTTGCAGTCTTGCAGCGTATGCAGCGGCATGTGCGCGTTGTTTACATAGGTAATTTCAGGATTAGAAAGGGGCAACTCATTGAAAGTAAGGGAGCGAAAACAACCAGATAAGAGACAGTGAAATCGAAGTTCGCGTCAAGAAACGGCCGATTCACAGATCGCCCACAGCAAAACTGGGCAGCAACACCAAATGACAGATGGGCGCTTTGAGCAAAGGATAGCATGCGCAATCAGGTAATGCGCCTGCACGATTCAAGGCAAGAATTTAAGGCCATTCAGACAAAACACAAGCTTGGCCCATTCGAAAAGTTGCCTCCTTAGAATCGTACTGATCGACTTTCAACGCACACCTCGCTCAAATAAGCTGTATAATAAGGAAAAACAGGAATGACCATGCGACCCACTAGCTCATTTCCGGAAGCAGAACCTATGATGTGAAATGTGACCGATCGGTTGAGGCCGGCAAAAGCAAACGCGAATTAGGCATGGCTCATAAGCTTGCCGGATGAGCTATTTGCGCGTAAATACAGTGCATATTCATTTTACATCAGTAAGAACGGTGCGGTAAACAATGAGAGTTAGGAAAAGCGAGTAAACATGTAAGTGCCGATGATTACTGCTGTTGGTACTGGGCGCACTATGCTTGTTTTAGCTGCAGAGCAGTCTGTTTTAGCTGCACAGCAGTTTGCTGTGCTGCACAGCAGCACAGCAAACTTCTGTGCACATCACAGAAGTTTGCAGAACGGAACAACCTGCGCATAGTGAATACCTTCTTCTGTAAACGGGAGAGTCGGAAGTGGACCTGGAGGAGCCCGAATGGGGAGCACAAAAATGAAATAGACCTCATATTATGCGATAACCCTGGCGTCGTGCAGGATGTGGAAGTGCTCGGAAGGGTACGGTGTAGTGACCACCGTATGGTAAGATCTCGAATTAGGCTAGATTTGAGGAGGGACCGCAACAAGCTAGTACGAAAGAAGCCGATAAACGAACTAACAGTAAGACGTAAAGTAGAAGAATTCAGGATTGCGCTGCAGAACCGATATTCCGCCCTCAACGAGGAAGCCGAGCTTACGACACAGGAAGCCAGCGACAACCTTACACGCATCATCACGGACTGTGCAGTAGAAGTCGGGGGCACTATGGCTAGACAGGATACTGGTAAAATTTCCCAGGAGACGAAAGATGTAATTATGAAACGGTAAACCATGACAATCTCCACCCCAGCTGACAGAATATAACTAGCGGAGCTTTCGAATTTAATCAATAAGCGTAAGACAGCTGACATACGGAAGTATAATATGGAGAGGATCGAATACTGTAAAGAACGGAGGTAGCCTGAAAGCAGAGAATAGGCGTCTTGGAGTGGGGAAAAATTCGATGTATGCATTTAAAGGACAAGCAATGCAATGTCATCACAAATAGGGATAAAATAGTCACAGTAGCCGAGCACTTCTATAGGGATCTGTACCGAAGCCGGTACATCCAGGATAATGCCGACCGACAAAGTAGTTCAGAGAAGATAGGCATCCTACCAGTAACGACAGAAGAAGTAAGGAAGGCCTTGAAAGAAATGAAAGGGGGTAAAGCACCTGGTGAGGATTAGATAACAGCAGACCTCTTGAAGGATGGCGGAGAAATTGTACTTGAAAAACTGGCAAACCTGTATGTACAATGCCTAATGACCGCAAGTGTACCGGAATCTTGGAAGAACGCGAACATCATCCTAATCCATAGAAAGGTGGCATGAAGGACTTGAAAAATTACAGGTCGATCAGTTTACTGTCAGTCGTCTACAAGGCACTTACCAAGGTAATCGCTAACACAATTTCTTCAACCTTAAATTTCAGTCAACCTAAAGAACAAGCAGGGTTCCGTAAAGGCTATTCATCAATGGACCATTTTCACACGATAAATCAGGTGATAGAGAAGTGCGGTGAGTATACTGAACCCCTATATATAGCCTTCATAGATTATGAGAAGACATTTGACTCGGTGGAAACCCTAGCAGTCATTCAGGCATTTCGGAAGCAGGGGGTAGATGAGCATTATGTAAGAATACTAGAGGATATCTACAATGGGTCCACAGCTACCATAATCCTCCATAAGGAGAGAAGTAAAATACCTATAAGGAAGGGCGTCAGAAATGGAGACACAATCTCTCCAGTGTTATTCACAGCATGTTAACAAGAAGTATTCAGAACGTTGGATTGGGAACAGGTAGGAGTAAGGGGGAATGGAGAATACCTCAGTAACCTCAGATTTGCTGATGAAGTTGCCTTGTTAAGTAACTCGGGGGGACGAATTGCAAGGCATTCTTTCCGCACTGGACAAGCAGAGTAGAACCGTGGGCCCGAAAATTAATAAGCAGAAAACCAAAATAATGATTAATAACCTCGGGACAGCGCAGCGGTTTGATATAGGTTGCGAGGTAGTGGAAGTGGTAAGCGAATATATCTTCTTACGCCAAGTTGTGACCCCGGATCTCAACCATGAGGCAGAGATAATTAGATGGACAAGAATGGGGTGGAGTGCATACGGCAGAAATTCTCAGATAATGAATGGCAGCCTGCCATTCTCCGTGAAGAAGAAAGTGTATGACAGCTGCATCTTACCAGTACTCACCTACGGGGAATAAACTGGGAGGCCCACTAAGAGGGTTCAACTTAAATTGAGAACGACTCAGCGGGCAATGGAGCGAAAGATGATGGGTGTAACATTAAGGGACAAAAGAGAGCGGTGTTTGTCAGGATACAAACGCTTGTTACAGACGTATTAGAAGAAATTAAGCCGAAGAAATGGGCATGGGCAGGGCATTTAATGCGAAGGCAAGATAACCTTTGGTCAGTAAAGGGTAACAGAGTGGATCCCTAGAGAAGGCAAGCGTTGCAGGGGGCGGCAGAAAGTTAGATGAGCAGATGACATCAAGAAGTTTGCGGGGATAAATTGGTCGCAGTTAGCACAGGGCCGGGGTAATTGGAGATTAATGGGAGAGGCCTTTGCGCTGAAGTGGGCGTAGATAGGCTGGTGATGATGATGATGATGATGATGATGAATCATGACAAGTGGGCGAAGCACTGGGGATCGTTATACCGTAAATCACCCGTGAGAGTGCTTACTGCTGCTAAAACGATTTCCAATCCAATCCAATCTAATACAAGGCAATTTAATTCAATCCAGTCCAACACGATCCATTTCAATCCAATCCAATCCACATCCAAATCCAGTTCAATCCCATCCAATCCATGGCTACTCGCACATGCGCAGCATGGCTCTTCAGGAGCATCTCTCCCCCTCTTTCTGTCTAACCTTTTGTGAACCTTTTATTTCGTTCTCGTTAACCTTTTGTGAACCTTTTGTTCATACATGTTTCGATTTACACGGTGCTGTGCCGTGAGCACGGATGCCGAAAGCCGGGCAAACCTCGGCCTTAAGGTGCTTCGCCCGTAGGAAGCCAGGTGTGACGCGGCAAGGGGCACCAACGTCGCGTCGTGACCTATGGCAGGAGTGGACCGACGGTACAGCGCTTCCAGCCTCCTTCACTCCCACCACCCTACCCTTTGGTGGCCCCAGCGACGATTAGCGAGTGTCCAGTCTCCGCGACATCGCACCACGCACGGGCCTATGCTTCGACGGCCCACGCGGCGATGCTTCCAGAACCAGGCGCTGCCTCCAGCAACTCAAGGATGCCGTGGAAGTGCCCACCCAGCGCCAACTTCCCCGACATGCGACTGCAACGGTTGGTCGGCACCGTGACTCGACTATATATAGCACGGCTACTCCACAGCCACATTGCGAAGGAAATCGCGGGTCAATGCCATGGCAAGCACAGAGTGGATATGCTAAGTAGCTTCGAGCAATGTGCGAGGACCTTGCAAACATTTTGTTACTAGGTGTATTTTAAGCATCGCTTCCTGTATTTTCTCAATTCCAAGCGCGTCAGCCCCGATCGGCCGACCACATCCTTTCCTTCTACTCCGGCCTCTCTCCCCCAATTGCTAGCCCCGCCCGCGCTTTAGTTACGTGAGCGGTTATAATATTGAGGCGTGATGGAAAGGGGCAACGTTGACAAAACGTGCTCCGCCATGGTGCTGGTTTCTTTATTGCTTGCCATCGGTTGCCTTGACAACCAGGCACAAGCCACTCTTGAATTCAGTTACGTCCCGATGATTCCGGTTAAGCTTGGGGACCCTTCTTGCGAGATGGGGTGAAACAGGCGTGCCACTAACTCTCACTGTGAAGCGGGCGATGCGTTTGGCATCGAAAAAAAAAACACAGGAGGCGATGGTTTTAAGGTTCTCGATCATTTGTGATCATTAGGATCACAACCCGGGTCTTCACAGATTCATACCGACGCGCAACCGCTTTACTATCGCCACGCTTTGCCAGCGGTCGAGAAACAGTTGTTGTATTTGTCAACGCGTAAATGTGGGCTGGTTGGTTCGAACTGTGAAATATGGTTAAGTAGCGTGGTAAAGACGGGACAAAAGTAGAGACCACCCAGGACTAGCGCTAGACATCAACTGAATTTTTACTACAAGCATCAAAATATATGCAGGAACGGCGCATGCGTGAACATGCACAAAGCACAAAGAAAAATCATGACAAGGTCAAGTGGTGCCTTTTGTTATGCCCGTGGCAAGTTCGCGTTTAGATAATATATTTCTTTTATAAACTAATAGATGCCGTGATTCTACACTTATCACCACCTTTCATGATGCGTCACGCTTCAAACAATTCACGGCTGGCTTGGTCCTTAAAACAGCGCAATATTAGTGTCTTCTCGTAATTTGTTGTTCCTTTCTTCGTCACATACCCACAATGAGAATTAGCCAGACATGCGAAGGTTTTCGGGGTTATATGCCCGCTTAACAAAATTCACAACAAAACAATGAATTGAAACTGTAGCTTTCACGCTGGCGATGAGGACCTCTTAAACGACACAAGTCACAAGTTCCCCCGGACACGTCCTTTTCGTACAGCCCTCTGTCTGCAAGGTGACCCTGGGCCACCTATTGGAGGCATGTCCGGTATTCAGCCAGCGCGAGCTTGCTACGTGAGGGGCGTCTGGTGCTACTCAGGACGAACGCCTGACCTTCGCCCCCTTCCCGCACGGTCCCCCGATACCGGCCACTCCTGTACTTCATTGTGAAGATGGGATTAGTCAATTTCATTTATTTTTTTTGTAACGGCGAATAATTGTGCAATTAAAGAAAGAAAACGTAAATATCGTAGAATTGTGCACGCCGCGCGACACCTAAACTTCACGGCCCCTGAGTGGAAGAAAAGAAGGTGGTAACTTCCGCCAAAAGACAAAGAATGAAAAAGGAAACAAGACCGCGAATGCGATGTAGCAATATCAAGTCTCGCCAGGCTGTCACCCCCAAAGCGCGTAAACAGGCTTACTCCAGCAGCGAAGAATTTTTTCGACGGATTGCAAGAGTGGACGTAGAATAAATATCAAGCAGATTCTGAGCTGTGCAAAACAGATACACCCCGTTGCCTTTGCCACGAGCATAGGAATTTTCAGGCACAAGTGGTTGCGGCTTCGGATCATTTTATATTGCCCAAAAGTATCTGTATATGATCACCCGTGCAATGCTGGAGTAAACTGCATGCTCACGACAACGGGACAAATGAAGATGAGCCTTGTGTCTCTGTCCTTTCCCTCGTGCACACTCACCGCGGCGAAGTAGGTCAAGTGTTCTCGGACGGTGAGGTCGTGGAAGAAGACGTTCTGCTGTTGGCAGAAGCTGAGGCTGCGTCGAGCTTCGGCTGTGTTCTCAACCACGTCGTAGCCATCCACGACTACGGAGCCTTTCGTGGGAGAGCACATGCCTGCAGGTACGACAGAGGTCATGCTAATGTTCAATACTCTCTTCTTATCAGCAGTGTATCCCTATCTCGACAGACGCTGCTTAGTTGTGATGCACAACAGGGAATTTTATTTGCGCGAAAGCCCATTAGAAACCCAGCAGCGCGTGCACAAATGGGAAGTCACCTGGCCCCGTAACCCTTACGCAAGAATCTGGGCCGCAGTGCGGGGGGACAAAAACACTGGTACCAGAAAATAAACACGACCGACGTTTGGTTTCTGTGTACAGTGAGATGTTAAGCTAAGTCAATGGTGGAATATCCCACCAAAAGAAGGAAAATTAAGAAACCACCACAGGACTATACGGGGTTCCTAGAGCTACCAAGCGTCTTTTAATGGCGATAGTCGTACAGACGACGCATTGTGAAGCCTGTGACTGCAGTAGTGGAGGTGTATACGTGGTGAGAATATTCATTTCTTGCGGATAAACATAGGGGTTAGGACATTGCTGTAAACATAGGGGTTTGGATAGGGTTGTGCTTTGACATTGCCGTAAAGATTGCATCCAGGTGTGGCGAAGGAATTTCCCGCAAAGCGACCGCTGGAGGCATCTTTCCATTCGGTACTCAACATGGTGGAGAGGGGAACGAGATCTCGCGAGCTCAACAGAAGCAGCAATGTGGAAACAGTTGTAATCCACCACTTCTGCAGGCGCACGCACGTAGAGGTATCATGTGCTCCTATGTCCCTACTAGACGTGACTTCGGCCACCGTGCTTTCCTGATTGCCTCAATAGGTTAACTGCATATGTCAACCATTCTGAAGCTAGTTAGCTGCGATGTGTTTTATTTTTGTTTAAGTATGGATTTCCTATCTTCTCACCTTGATAAGTTTATACGAAGTAATAGCACATGTTCTATATTTCTCCAGAACCTTCGCAGTATTCATAATGTTTTAAACTGTTCGTTTGTATGTATTTCATCTAATAAATTATCGCTTCCCCTAATTGCCATCTAGGAAACAAATATAATGTAGCGGTTCGCCAATACTTTACGAGCGCCTTCTTCCCTCTACGACATGTCCCACTCCGCATTAAAGACGTACGTGCATGCCAGAATGAATTGCAGAGGTATTCCGCCACCGAGGAAGCAAATCGCATGCTTGGACATCGAAGTCATGGTAGCGCCAATACAGGCAACGTAGTAACTGCTACTGAAGGGCTGGGTTTTTCTACGGGTGTTAAAGAAAACGGCGAGTGATAGCAGGGTTGGTTTAGTGTCGGCTGGCTGTCCACGGCATGGGATCAGTTCTCGTGCGATGGTAAGGTGCGCAAAATTAAATGCAAACAAGTAAAGGCAGCTTTAATAACTTCAAAGTGGTGTTTTGTGCTTTGTGCACAAACAGTTCTCAGTTGTATCATTTGTGTTTGTGAGAACCGCTCAGGCTAGCAGTATTGTTAGTTCCTCAAATTACTTGGATTGTTCTATCATGTGTTCGTCTTAAAGTTGAATGTGTTGTTTTGTTAGTTCTGCCGGGGCATTGTAACTGCAGGCACGTTTTAGGCCTCTTAGGTCAGCTTACGGTATTGAGCCAGCTATTGCCAGCTTCCCCAGTTTATTTGTTGTCGTGTGGGTAACCTGGTGTCATGCGTGCGGAAGTTTGGGGAGTTTTGTTTAGTTTGGGGGTTTTTCGTGGGCAGTGGAGTTGCTGCTGCAGCACATCAGGGAGCTTGCGTTCGTTTACATGGTCTGGTGGCCACATTAAGTTGTATTTGCGGGCGTCCGGCTGTGGTGGGCCACAGAACATGGAAAAGGGTCCCGTCTTGTACGTATTTGGTGCTGTGGATGCTGGGCAGCTAGGCATTTAGGTTCTTAGTTCCGAGTGGCGTTTTGTGGAATGATACGTGATGTGTATGTTATGGCAAGTGCCATGACAAGCTTTTTTTTTCATTTCTCGTATTTGTGTTTCCCAACCCCCGGATAGGGTTTACGTTGTACGTACAGCTAGTTCACGGCAGCGAGGTGTCAAGTTCTGGCACCTCGCGTAATTAAGGAAGACCGCGTGTAGCTCCTTTATTGTTGTTTAGCTTGTCAGCTTGTCAGCTTTATTGCGTTTTTGTGTAGTGTGCGAGAGGGGGCAAGGTCAGCCGTAGGAGGTTCTTTTACCCGTATTTGTGTTATTTTCGGCGAGTAGTCCCGTAGCAGACCAAAAGATGAGGACCGATTGTCGCTTTCGAAGGATGTGTTCCCCGTTTCTTCTGTGAAACCAGGGATGTGTGGCATTTTACTGTTTAACGAGAGTAACCTCCGCATTACAGCATGCGATGCGCGAGTGGAAGGGAGGCTGGTGCGTTAGGTTACTCAGGGGTAAGAAGCGTGAATTGCGAAAGGCGACACAAAATCTGGCGTGTTGTTGCACTGTCGAAATTTATCGGGCGCATGTTGATTCGCTTCACGTATGAGTCAGTCGCCTCGGCGGCAGCAGCCTCATGACGAGCAACCCGTTGTGTTTTTGTGACTTCAGTTGCCGCGGATTCGTGAATGCGCGCTTCGTCGTAACAAAAAAAGGTGTGTCGGCGTGGACCACAATTATAGGTCTGCATTGCGCTACTTAATATTTGCCGCCCGATGTTTGACAGGCAGTGCTGAGAGTTTGCTGTTGGTTTTTGTTGGTGCTGAACCCGTGGTTGAGGAAACATCCTTAAGTTTGCACATGAGGGCGAGCCAGCGAAAGAGAGAGCGAGAGAGAGAGAGAGAGAGAGAGAGAGAGAGAGAGAGAGAGAGAGAGAGAGAGAGAGAGTTGGGTCACATAAGATTAGTTGTGGCGGCCGATCAGCAGCCTAATAGGTTAATCGATAGGCAACTCCCCCTCCCTGTGGCGACGTCCCTTTCGGAAGTGAAGTTGTAGAAAAATTACGGCCGTTTGGTGCTTTGTCAGATAGGGGGAAGCCCCCTGGGTGCTCACGTGTTCCTGATATCTGATGTTCTGTGCTATGAGATAAGTGATGCTTGTAAATAGATAACATACATAATCGTTATTTTCTCCAGAAGAAACTGACAGGTCGTCCGGGCTAAAAGCTGCTGGAAGCAGCTTTACAGTGGCTCGGAAACCCTCACTTGGCTGGGATCAAGAAAAAAAAAACACCACTCCTAACGAACGCAAATGAAAGAGTACATCCTTGGAGTGTA
Source organism: Haemaphysalis longicornis (assembly GCF_048455015.1). Lineage (NCBI taxonomy): Eukaryota > Metazoa > Arthropoda > Arachnida > Ixodida > Ixodidae > Haemaphysalis > Haemaphysalis longicornis. The sequence continues at coordinate 176,208,399 of NW_027526361.1, read as the reverse complement.
GTTATACAACACAACAAGCTGAATTCGGAAAGGTATACAAGAATTACGCTTTCAAAATTCACAATTGATACAAATGAACACAAAGAGACAGTTTTACGCACTCGAAGATATGAAACACCAGCAATAGTACATCAATACAAACACCAGCAAGGATTTTTACTGTGATGGAAACTACAAGCTTGCGAAGTACTGCCGCAACTGTTTGCGGGAAAAGCAACCTGTATGCCTGTGTTAATTTAGAATGGTTATAATGTTGAAGTGTATAGCCTGATATTTATAATTAGTGCGTAATCACGGCTCTACAAATTCATCTGTGCTGCGCGTGCGTGAAATATATTGTACCTTTCTGGAGTAGACCGTCATTGTCATACAAAGTTGACCATTGTATCGGCCATCTTTTTCATCATCACGAAACATCGATCGATCACCATTATCTCAACATCTCCGGTATCTTAACTCGGGCATGCAGAATTTTAAATTCTTTCAGCCGCCGAATTAGTCTGTGCGCCAGGGACGCTGGGTTTTCTATCAACAGACATAACTGAATCTTTCGTATTAAAAGAAACAGTACGCTCCTCTATTACTAACGCCTTGGACGGTGTACAGCCACATGCAGAACGACAAGTTTCCTGCTTTTTCGTCAAACGTACGGAAGCGCCGTCATGCACGGCGTAAAGCAATAATTCTTGCCGTTAAGGCTGTGCCGTTTAACCGCAAAGTTGACGTTTCTTTCTGTCGGCTTCTGTGAAAAATTCTTTCGGACGCCCTTATGAGGCATAAAAGTATGCCTCTGTCGAACGGCACGAACCTGAGTCCTTCCCATAGATAGTAGCAACAACCTGCGGCAGATGTATTGATTTAGAGGCAAAAGCCAAACACTTTCTGCGCACTTTGTTTCAAGAGATACGAGCGTTTCCAATGAAAACAAGAAACTCGCGACAACGGCACCTGTGAGCACATTGAGAATGGTGGTCTTGCCGGCCCCGTTGTGACCCAGTATGACGTTGATGAGGCCTTGGTACACTTCCAGGTCGACGTTCTCTACGGCCACCAAGTTACCGTAGTCCTGCAATACATCATTAAAGCAGTCTTAGGACTTAATTGAGGCCAACAGTAAAACACACTTTATTCGGCCAACGCCTTTAAGTTGCCCGCCTCTAGAGGGACGTTCTTCGTTCTGAAACTATAAGTCATGACACGTACCATGACCTCACATAACAAAAAGCCAAGATAACGCCTATTAAGAGCTGCTTTTTCGGTCCAGAATGCGCTATACTAGTAAGAGGCCTTTAAAGCAAACGGTGAAATTAAATTAGAAGACATATTCCCCGTATGACACGCCGCAAATAATAATTAGCACACTAGATTTCACAGAAAAGCAACTTGCAACGAACATTTACAGAATTTGTGGAGTGATTTTTTTTTCAAGGATAAAAGCGGCAAAGAGTAGCGCCATTTGCGCAGGAAGTGTGCCATTGATTTTAGCGAAGTTTTAGCAGCACACATTAAAAACCTCAATTCCTTAAAAGATGCTGTACTTTTTTTCCAAAGGCATGGTGCATAATTTGTCAGAAAATGTAGAGGTGTCTAGTCCATGGCCTGCTACTGGACGCGGGATCCACAATCTCATCCGCATCTCACGATCCCTCTCACTTTTTACTACTGTCACGAGCCGCTGTCATCCTTAAAGACGCCGTGCCACAACATAGAAATTTGCTTTGTAGGAAGCACAGATTCAGTTGATGTGGCTGATGCGGCTTCCCACATTTATTTGGGTGCGTAAGGTCCGGCTGGAACTGAGAGAGTAGCGTAGATGTGCGATCTCTCTGGAGCGCAGTCGTGTTCGATTTCGTGTGCGGCGCGTGGAACTGCTGACGCGGGCGAGGCACCGCTGATGATGATTCTGGTGCTCATGATGACGATGGCGATGGTGTGGCTACAGCTTAATTGAAAGGATTGCTTTGCCCCGATAAGAATGATACTAGTCTTATCGCAAACTTCAATCGAATAATGGAGGTATGCAACAAAACAGAGCAGTGCCCACTTTTAAGACACTTTGCGGTGGTTGCTCTATGACGCCGACGAATCTTTGTGTGATTGGCGGCCGCCTACCGATGTAACCGCCAAGAAACGTGAGTGGGTGATTGTATACAATCACCCAGTCACGTACATACAATCAAGGGAATCTAGAGCCTCCGCTATAGCGGGGCCTCTACATTCCTTTGATTGTATGAATTGAACGCTGGAGCGCAGTTAACGCAACGCTACCTATGCTCTTAGTGCTAGCGCATACTACGTCACTGCAGCGCAAAATTTGAAATATTTTCAACATTCCTTGGGTTTTGTAGCTTACAAAACATCTTTCGTGGAAGGAATTGAGTTGAGTGAGTGGCCGTTTTTAAAGGACTAGGCTTCGGTAACTCACTTTGACAATTTTTAAAGAACTAGGCTTCGGTAAAAGTTGTATTTTTTCTTCGTGGCCCCTCTAATCTGCTTCTGAGCTTGCAGGGTGATGACGACGATGATGATATGTTCAGGTAGCTTCATTAGACAAAAAAGTATGTAAATAATTTAAATTGCCCGGACTTCCCAACTTTTCTTTGAACCCCTCTTCTAAGAGCTTCCCTGCGGAATCCTCGAACTTGTGGCGTCGAAAATGACAGCACATTTGCAAGTGGGTAAATAGGAATCAACGCGCGGTCCTGCCGTGCGAGATAAAATGAAGGTGTTATAGATCACAAAATGGTTTGGAAATTCAAGTTTAGAAAAATCTAATAAAGTCGATCTAGCAGGACATCGCAATCCCGTGTGGCATCCGCCTGTGGTAGTCCTCACGATGACTGCAGATGGACCCCTAAATTTTCCGTTCTGCGAAGTTCGCGAATATACATGTCCAAATTTTGACCACAATACGAAACACAGGTTTACATGGATGCGACTGTAAACTGCAGAAATAAATGGTAGTTGAATCAACTTAGTTTTCTAAAAGCATGATCTCTGATCCGTTATCCCTCCCCCCGCCCCTTCCCCACACACACACACCAGAGGCATAATCAAGGTTCGGGACTTCGTAGACAGATTTCAGCGGGATTGAGGAGGAATACAACGACGGAAATATTCCTTAACTCCCTGTAATGAGTGGCGGGCGGCGTAAGTGATTATAAAACCCACCGTTTCTTGTGTAACCCATTTGAGAGGTATGTAATTGCGAAAGCCAATGCATATCCCACTCCAGTGGTGTGGGATATCGCTAGTGTAGTATATGGCTGCTGCAGTAAGCTTAACACATCTCTGAACGGGGACGGAGTAACTTTTTTGGAAGGGGTAGCATTTTTTCATAGCCCTCCACAGCTCTAACTGTGAAACGCCCTGTATTTGCAAGAAAATGCATAATCAGGGGAGTTAACGTACGTAACCCTCACAATAGCCTTAAATGAAGATAATCGGACTGACAAAATTTGCAACAACCAAGTAATAAAAATACAAAAAAAGAAAACAATGCAAAGATAAACTAGCAAAACCAAAATATTGTCGCGTGGATATTGTTTAAAGCCCAGCAATGTCCTTATTCGGGGTGTGTTGTGGTCTCCGGGAATTGCTGCATCTCCCAGTGAGGGATGACTTCGTGTTGCTTTGTCAGCTGCTAATTCGAAGGCTACGGCATAAATGCACCTGCCCCCTGTACGTGTACCGGAGTTAGTAGCCATGCTCGCTGTCTCCGAGTACCCTTGCTGCCTGGCGCATAGGTAGTTCGACCATTCGCAGTTTACACCTGCGTCTACACGGTGTATCAGCACGCATGTTATGCTCTGCATGCAGAAGCAAGGCTGAGGGTTATTCGCAAGTTTCTGTTCGTTCTTCCACAGTTATTCTGGAGGACTGTTTTGTCTTTCCTTTGTGATGGCGTTGTATAACGTGCACAGTTTAAATTTAGTTAATTCCTTTTTTCACGTGGTTCAATAATCTCGTATTTTTTTATTGTTTGGCTTTAAAAAATTCCATCGACCATTCACCCCCATACGCTATTATAACCTAAATATCTTCACTTTGGAAATTATGCATTTTTGACCTTGTGCAGTGAGTAGGTCTGTTTTCACGTTTTTATTTGGGTAGTATTCATTTTTGTCGGGATTTCATTCCTGTCTCTTTTGTGGTGGTTCAGACGCGCGTGATTACCATGAAATTGTATCCGCGGTAAGGTGCATACACGACATTTTGCATAGAAAACTGTGCGAGCAGTGAAGTTTTTACCTGCTTTAAGGTGCTGCCCGAAACATGGTCGCTATTATGTAAGCCGATATAACGTGTTCTGAACGCATTTTTTGCACCTTGGTGAGGCCGGTGATGGTGATGATGGCGGGGTTGTCCACGGGAGGAAGCTGGAAGTGAATCGCGTACTTCTCCGCCATGGGCGAGATGAACGTCCGGTCGTCACGGCGGCTTGGAAACCAGTATCCGTACTGCAAAGCAAAAAAACAGAAATCATAAGCTAAGTACGGTTCGCACTGACAGATTCCCGTTTAGAAACAAAGCCGAGACTGGATAATTTCTCGCAATGATTGCCCAAGACCAATGTGTATGTACAGCCGCGATCAAAAGTTTGCAGACCACAGAAATGGCAATTTTCGGTTATTTCTCTACCTATAGCAGCCCGACAAACTGTAGAATGCATGCGAGACGTCGTATAATTACTGAACTAATGAAAACTACCGCACATAGTACTCCCAGCAGCCGTGCGGCAGAGAAATAACTCAAAACTGCTGCTTTCGTGGTCCCTAAACTTCTGCTCTTGGGTGTACTTGTCAGGTGAAAAGAAGCAGCTCGAATACAAGGCAACCCGCCTCGGTGGCTTAAATCATTTCTCGGATATAGGTACCTAATCCTATAGCAGTTGAGCTCACAGAAACAATGGAACGTGTCAAAGTCTGAGCCTGGCGTCCGTGGACAGCACCATGCTGAAGGTGAATGTAGACTGAAGCACATCAGAGCCGCTTCTGCCCTTTGCTGACTGTCCTGCTGCCCAGTTCAAACACACGGATATCGCTGTTGGAACGAAAAACGCCGAAAACATTGTGCCCAGCAAAGACACCTGGGAACAGTCTGCCCAGGCGGGCAAGCAGTAAATCACCCAGGACGTGTGGTGGGCGCTATCCAATGGATATGGACAACCTTGCTAAACAGCTCCAGAGAGGCGGACAGGGTTGGTACCAGATGAGTCATGAAAGCGAACTGCGCGGTATCCTCCGGTGCTAAGGCCACAGCTAAGCATGACCGTAGGGCCCTACAGCCATAAGGTCATGTTTACGAAAGTGGCACTGGTTATGCACTTCGTAATGTTTATTATTTTGGTTCGTGTATTCATTTTTAAGCCTCCGCAAACACGCGTGCCGTCCAGCGCATTGTTCCATCTCTCGGTAAGGGGCCCTGGTGGCTGGCGCAACGTAATTAGACAGAGAAAAAACAGTATTTCTTGAACTGAAGATTATTTGAAAAACTAGTGCTCTATGTATGAAGTACTACCCGAAGACACCTGCACTTTCTCTTTTTTAAACGAACATAGCTTTTGTTACTGAAGCCCAATTTATTCTGAGCGGACGTATACGAGTGTCTTTAGTCTAAGCTTTATATTGCTTTATTGCTTGGGTTCCGTGCATTGTTTATGTGCGCGAGCCAAATCCGCTTGCGGCAAAGCCTACTTTATCGGAAACGGTCAGCAAAAAACGGCGGTTGCTCTTGTTTTGTCAAAACGTTCCCAAAACCTGTAAAATTACAATTGACCAATAGGACCTTTTATCATTATTTTAGTTTTATTCCGTCATCATCATTATCATCATCGTCATAATCATCACCACCAGCCTACTCAGGTCCACTGGAGGACGAATGCCTTTCCCATTAAACTCCAACAGCTCCGGTCCTGCGCTGCTCGAGTCCACAATGTACCGCGGAATTTTTTTATTTCATCCCTCATCGGGTTATTGGCCTTGCCCTTTTTCAAGACCCATATCTTGCAATCCACTCTGCTACCCTACTTGTCTACCGGTGGTCGGTTCGTCTCACTACATGGCCAGCCCAAGCCCATTTCTTGTTCTTTGCTTCACCTATGATATCATCTACTCTAGTTTGTTCTCTGATCCAAGTAGTTCGTTTACTGCCCCTGAGTGCGATTCCTAACATTATTCGTCCCATGGCCCGTTGATCTAACCTAAGTTTGCTTTCTAGTTAGTAAGGCGCCAAGTTTCAGCTCCATATGTCATCACCGGCAGTACGCACTTGTTGTACATTTTTCTTTTGAGTGACAGAGGTAGCTTACTTTTTATTATTTGTGAGTGCTTGCCGAGTGCTCCCCAGCCAATATCTATTCCGCGCCGGATTTCTTCCTCGTGCCTGGGGTCAGCACTAATCATCTGTTCAAGGCAGTGATATTCTTTTGTATTCTGGCGTTTCGTTTCCTAATCTGAAGGGGATGTTTTAATGCGAAGCAGTATATAGATACGTCCTCACTTGCGGCGCAGCGCGCGCGCAGCGTCGCGCGCGCAGAAACGCCGCCGCTTTTTGAAGGCGACACTACTGGGAGCGCGCGCATTCAACGGCGGCGGCGGCGGCGGCGGCTCAAACCGGTCCTCGCCCTCTCCGACGGTGTAGCATGGAAGAACGTTTCTGCGCGCTCGCCGGCTGTCCGCGCCGGCCCAGCTCTATGAGGAGAGCACTGACCTCGCTCACGTGACCTCGCTCACGTGACCCGGGCGCTGATTAGCTCGCCGAGTTTGGCGCAAAGCGCCTTGCCGCGTGAATGGGTCCCAGTGCTATTCTTTCGCGGCGGAGGAATCTTGCCGCGAAAGGGCGTTTTGCGGCGCGCGTATTTGCGCGCGCGGCGCCGCAAGTGAGGACGTACCTCTATCCGTGCTCGGCAGAGGAATCTTGCCGCTAAAGGGCGTTTTGCGGCGCGCATTTTTTCGCACGTGGTGCTGCGCGCGCGCGGCTCCGCAAGTGAGGACGTACCTTACCTCTACTCCCCAAGAAAAGTTTGCTGGCGATGTAAAGAGAAAACTGTCATCACTAGGAAGGCGTCCACATACTCACTGACAGTGGGCACATGCCTACCCAGGAGGACTGGCCATAGCGGTAAAGACTACGTTTGCTTAACTCCGAGTGTAAAAGTACCCAACAGCATAGAAATCACGTAGGGACGTGACCAAGCTTTCATATATTTACTGCGAAACGGTATACCTCTACCCCCATGCATATTGTCGCGCCGATGTTACCAGAAAACAATCATCATTAAGAGGGCATCCACATGCTGACAGAAGGCACATGCCTATCTAGGAGAACTGGCCGTATACCGGTAAAAACTACGGTTGCGTAAGGAACTTCAAGTGCAAAAGTACCGAACAGCATAGAAGTCACGTAGGGACGTCACAACACTATAATATATAAAAAGGGAGCCCAGAAGCAGCCAGAAGCAGGCAGAAAAACAGCCAGAAGAAGAAAAAGAACATAAATCAGTCTTGAATGTCATTGTTAAGTAATTGAAGTACATTTCTTGAAGTTAAGTAAATTTCTTTGTCTGTAGTTTCGGTATTTTTAAAGCCACCTGTGAGAATTCAAGTGACGTCGCATGGGTAATCGTTGTGGGTGTAGTGTACAGCTTCGTACTCTAACCATCTTCACACCGGGAATTGGAGCCACATTTCTGGCTTGTTAAATTATTCCGCATTACATTTGATTTATTCACATTTATGTTTAGCCCAACGGCCGTGCTTTCTGATTGTAGTTCCGCAAACATTGTTTGCATGTGTTCTCCAGTCCCACTCGGCAAAAATATATCGTCCCCAAACCTCAAATGTCTGAAGTATTCCCCGTTTATCCTTAATTCTATGTTTTACCAGTCAAGCTTTCTAAGCATCCAGACATGCTGCGAATAGCTTTGGAGAGATATCTCCCTATGGTACTCTCTTTCGAATCGGAAATTTATCGCTTTGTTTGTGGAGGTTTATCCTGCCCGTGCATTTCTTATATGTCTCCTTGAAGTGTTATGTAGGTTCCCTCTATTCTCTGGTCTATTAGTGCTTCTAGAAGGGCTACGGTGAGTAGAGAAGCAAACGCTTTCTCATAGTGTATAAATGCCATGTACAGGGGTTTAGTGTATTCGACGGAGTTTTCGTTTATTGACAACATGAATGGTTGTCATCGTTAAGTACCCTTTCCTGAACCCAGACTGCTCTCTGCGTTGTTGGGAATCACGGCTGTCACCAATGCGGCTAACCCTAACTTTGGCACACGGCTTGCAAATAACAGGGAGTAGGTGGATAAATATAATTATTGAGATCCTTGGGATCCCCCTTCTTGTGAATCAGAATAATGCTGGCGTTTTTCTATGCTGTGGGCACTTTTTGAGTCTTCGCATGCCGAGTATAGTGCAGCAAGCTTTTCCAGTACAATAGCTCCTCCCTACTTCAAACGATCTATGGTTATTCCGTCGTCTCCTGTTGATTTTCCTATTTCCATGCCTTTGAGAGTCTTTCCAACTTCGTTTTCAGTTATTAGTGGGACATCGCAATTTGAATTTGTGCTCTGAGGAGTTTCCCCTGGTCTAACGTCACTGGCATACAGCCTGGTGTAGAATCGTTCGGCTACCTTTGTTTCATCCACGTTGTGCGTAATGTTTCCCTGCTCATCCCTGAGTTCGTACATCCCGTCTTTGTCGACGGCTAGCGGTCTCTTAGTTGCTTTTAGGCTTCCCCTTATTTGCTGGGTTTTCTCGATCATTGCCATGTGATATGCACGAATGTCTTTTGTTTTACTTCTGGTAATAAGTTTCACAGCTCGGATAATTCAATCCGATCCGCCATACTTGACACGTTCATGTCATGTTTTGCAATCAGGTCCTTCGTTTTCTTAGTTTTCCAGTTTGTTCCGTACATGTTGCTTCTACCACAGGTGCTCCTGATTCACTGGCTGTCGATGCTAGTTTGTAACCTAGCCTGTCTACACTGGCCTCGTTCTCCTCTTCCAGAAGCGAGAATTCGTTTTGACGAGTTATTTTAAACTTGGGCGATGTGACTCTGACTGACACCATGCGGGTTTCTTTCTTCTCACGAGATGCTTTATTTCTCTTCTGAGATTCAGCTTTAGCTTGCATCTAACCATCTATGATCGCTGCTACGATTCATACTTTGCACTTCCACGTCTTGCGCGATACCCGGGCTGTCACTTAAAATGAAGCAAATAACGGTTCTGGTTGTACCATCGCGATGTTTCCGTGTCCATTTACTATTCTTTCATTTGTAAAAGGTGTTTGTCAACCTCAGGTAATTTCTCTCTGCAAATCTCACTAGCGGATCTCCTCGACTCTCGTGATTGTCTATACCGAGTTTTCCCACTGACCTTTCTCCCATTTGCGTCTTGCCGCCATTTGCGCTAAAGTCTCCCATCACAATCGTGAACTGCGTTGGGGGCTTTTTAATTGCGGATTCGACGTCCTCGTAGGAGCTGTCTACGGGTTAATGATCATAGCTGGTTGTTGGCGCATAAGCGTGTACTATCTTTAACCTGTACCGCTTTTTTACTTTGATCACAGTAGCTACGACTCTCTTGCTAATGCTGAAAATATCCTCCACGTTTCCAGCTATTTCTCTAGGGATTAAAAAAAACCCACCCCGTATTCTTTCTTCTCTTGGGGTCCTCTGCAGCACAGAATATGCCCACTAGGGGGCTCCATCAAGCCTTCTCCTGTCCCTCCAACTTTGCTTAACCGTATGATATCCCGCTTAATGTCAGAGAGTTCCTCTAGTAGTACAAACAACTAAGCTTCCATCGCTAGGCAGAGTGCGTGCGTTAAACGTTGCAAGGTTCACGTTCCAGTGGCAGCCCGTCCAGACCCACGGACTCTTAGCACCCTCTTCTGTATCGCTGTTCTGACGGCCGCCGTAGACACGTGCTCTACAGCTGCTGGGGACTGAGGGCCGAGAGTTCAGCAGGTTAGCCATAGGAGTGGGCGTCCAACTACTACACCAGGGTGGCCAGATCCTTCTCTGGTGAGGGAGTGCTATGTCCCTGAAATTCTTTCTAGCATGGTTGAAGATTTCTGGTGTAGCCCCTTAGATATCCGTAATGATAGTTACTTCCGGAGCAGGCAGAACTCCATAACTCCACGGGATGGGCATACCGCGCCACATCATCAAGAAAAGACAGCGGAGAAAAAACATTATCAGAGAAAAGACAGCGGAGCTCGCACACGGACAAAGAGAAGACGACACACACGAGTACTGCGTGTGTCCAGTCTGTGTGCGTTCAGCGCTCGTGTTGCGTCCAGTTGTCCTGTGTGCAAGCTTCGCTGTCTTTCCCCTGAATATGCAGTCTATGCTGGACATTGTGCTACCATTTTTTTTCACCTATTTTTAAAACACGTTATCTTGGATGCGAAGTGCATTCTTGTGCTAGGCCGCCAGAAAAAAATCGCAAGCACTTGGGCAAATCCAGCTCAACTGTAAAATAGTGGACACCGTTACAATCGAATACGCACTTGGAATCGTTGCGTACAAATTACGTGAGGCGTTCACAAACAAGTTCACTACACTAGGGCGACTCTTACGGGGTAATTTGGAGCTACAAAGTGCTGACTGCTGCGCTTCCCTTAAGCCAAAAGGTATGTTATCTTCCGTGAAGCGCATGAAGGGTTCGGTTATACTGCGGAGTTCTATACCAAGTATCGGTAATGCGCGCACATGCCAAGACATTTCCGCGTTGCTCCATTGTCTCTGTGTGTGAGGAAGTTGGCTACAGCTCATGTTGTAGGCCTCGATCGGTGCTAACGGCGTGACTGAAAAACTTTACCTTCTCAGCGACAGCTGCTTAATTCTCAGGATTTACAATAAATACGGCGTTTCAACAGAAACGAAACTAGGTTTGCAGGGTGCTCGTCAAATCTCCCGGCGAACACTATCGCTTTGTCCAGACAGACGAGACAGGTGTGCAAATTTAGGACGGTTGCACATTGTCTATTTCTCATTGAACAAATCGGGCCGGAATGAGCATTGGATATCGTCTTTATCAAGTGTGCGTCACAAAGCGCGCACAAACGGACACCAGTTGTCTGCAGCGTGTGTGGAAACTCAGCAGGAATTCCTGCTCGCAGATCTCCTTTGTGCAATTTTTAGGGAGCACACACACACGCACTGCTTCTTTCTGGTCAGCCGCAGAGCTGAGCGTACACTAATATGCTGTTGCGGCCACTCCTAGGGCGTGGTACCCAGTGATGTCCCATAGTGGCGAGAAAAAGTCCCATACATTGATTCAGAAAATGCCTATTTTCAGCATTTTTTCCTCGCAGGGTTCTTAAGAATTCCCTTCCAAACTTCCTTCTTTCTCTTTCGGCAGCTGATGGCTCTTTACGTGGATTCCTGTTCGGTTTGGGCGTTACCCAGCGCCACCTAAGTATATTTTACCCAGCGTTGCGGACGCAGACGCCGTTCAGAGAATGAGTTTCTGCGTGAAGTAAATCTCACTACATGTGCCGTTCAGCAGCGTTTGACTAGGCATATCACATTTGTAACAAACAGCAGGCGCCCTTTGCATGCTAAATATGTAAGATAAAAGTGCACCCTGTTTGCACCCTCTGGGGCAAAACAAGACATTGTTGGGTAATTGAGTAATTTCAGCTCAGCGCCAAAAATGCTACAGCCATCTCTTGTTGGCAGCACGCGGACTAAGGCTCAGCCGAAATACTCATTTGTATACTGTGCAGGAATACATGCGAACACGCTCCAGCTCTTGGGCCGCCGCCGCTTCAAGCTTTGCTAGCTCGTTCTCATGGAGTATTCTTTGCTCTATACTCCCTCCTGTTTTGTGAACTGGATTGGAAGCTGGCTTCGATGCTTGTGGCTTGTGGGAACACGACTGGAGATATTTGAACACGAATCCGGGGAAGTGTGAAGGGATCTTTTTTAAAAGAAAACTAAGTATTAAATGATGCGAGGTTCGGATTATTTTCCCGTTTTACTCCGCGAGTCCTCAAATTCAGTGCATCCATTAGGGATTCCTTTTTTACCCTTTTGGCCAAAGTTACAGCTGAAAATTCCTCGAAAAAAAGAAAATTCCCAGCACGGAACATCACTGGTCGTACGCGGAATTCTTCAGAGCACCCGTGCAGGCTTCGTACACTCACGACACGCACGTCAAGATAAGAAGAGACGTTCACGCGTGATGAAAGGAATTTATGAGGAAGGTGTCAGCATAGCAACGAGCCTCTGTTTTTCAGAGAAAAAAAAAACAACATATGACTTTAATGGAGATAAGAAAATTGATTGATTGATTACGGGGTTTAACGCGGCAAAACTACACAGGTTATGAGGCGCGCTGTAGTGGAGGGCTCCGGGTCAATTTTTACCACCTGGGGATATTTAGCGTGCGCCGAAATCTGGAACACATGGCCGTTTTAAGTGCAGAGCCTTTTAGGGGCTCGCCTTGTCGTAGCTCGTACGCTGGACCCAGGTAGAGCCACACGGTGTTTCGTCGTAAAGCCAACCGGTTTATATAGGCATAAGCGTTCGAAACTCGTGAGCCGCTGGCGCTTGTCCTACATCTGCACGTTGTTTTGCGCCAAGAAAACTGTAGGTACATTTGAGGCAAAATATACGTAATGAAGCGGCAGCGCCCGTGTTCATTTAGTTAGGAACACTCGTGGGGTTGTTTTTTACGATAGAGTGAGTGGCAGTGCAACTCCGCCACGTGCGGGGGAAAAGCAAGCACAAAAAGAATACAACTCCCGCTGTCGCAGTTTCAGGCAGGGAGCGCGCGAGCACTCCGAAGGCGGGAAATTTGACTTACATTGGGTGGTAACATGCAGCGAGCGGACACGGCGCTACAGCCCATTATGGCGAATCACTGCTCTGCACTTCTGACAGCTTTCACGTTGAGTGGAACGGCTTTAATTTTTGCTGTCGCCTCCATCAGAAAAGCGGCCGCCGCAGCCGGAAGCGAACCCGCGTCCTTGTGCTTAGCAGCACAACGCCTTAGCCAGGGATAAGAAAATAGCGTACCAAGAAAGAGTCTCCGTTCTAACTAATGAGAGTTCACCTTGCACACGATATGCGCGCGTACGTACCTGAAGAGGGAAGTACAGGGGCTTGGGCACACCCGTGGCCCAGGGTAGCACCTGCGAAAGGTAGGCAACAAGGACTCCGGCCCCGACGCACGAGGCCACCATGATGCACCACACGTCCAAGATGCATATGCTATCCAGGCCCAGCACGCGTTTCGTCACCAGGTCCCAGCCGGCCGATCCTGCAGACGAGGGCACAACAGTCGTCACGCCTCGCTCAACACCTAGGAAAATGAATTCTTAAGTGCGACGCATTGAAATACACCCTTATGCAAATGTGCATTACTCCGTTCAGTTCTGTAACACAAGAGGTGATGGCATCGATGTTGCTAAGATGGCTGTTACACTTATATGACATGTTTTAACAGAACTGTTTAAACAGCACCAGCTTGGTGTGTCGGCGTCCGCCTAAAAGAATACCCAAAAAAAAATTAAGCGCGCCTGAGCCTGCGTCTCCGGAGGAGTGCCTGGCGTCGTCCAGGTTTGCGCCACTGGAGGAGCTCGCAAAAAAAGTACCAAGCGCACGCGAACTTATGCCTTGTGACGAGAGCCCGGAGTCGTCCAACTCCACCTTCCAGGGCACTCTGCCCAGCGTTCGAGGCGTGATCTTTCGCGTTCTCTTGTCTTCACCAGTTCACGTGCGTTCGCGCCAGAAGTGGGGACCACAGATCAGCTCGTGCTAGCTACACAGGCCGGGTTCGTGAAGGCGGTTGCCGCCGAATCTAGCGCGTGATAACGCGGTCGACTTTGTGAGAGATGTGAAAGCCTCCTGAAAAAACGATCCACGCCTGTCAGTCATGGAGACCTTTCAGCGGGAAGTTGACCCAGAAGGGTCCCCGATGCAGGAAGAGGGCCGCCAGCTGTGCTGTTTCTCCAGGCTTGCAGCACTTTTGGAAGTTGCGCCGTGTTTTTTTATTTGTGAGCGTTCTTTAAATACTTCCAACCCAAATCAATCCGTCCGTGTGTATGCACACAACGCAGGGCACGATGCGTAGCATAGCTATGGAAGGAGTCAAATACTTATCAACTAGACTGCACAACCAGCTTAGCTTTTCGGGCATGTACAGTAAAACAAACTCATTTAATGCATCCGCAGTGCCTCAAGCCATCACGTTGCGCAATGATCTTCCCGACAACTTAGTATCTGACACCAACCCAGTTTCCTTCCGCAATAAATTACTCTTGCACTTCAGTTGGTAACTTAAGGTTTCAGCACTTTCTTCTTGATGTTACATGAAATTTTCGGTGCTCTGCGAAAGTTCTTTTGTAAATCATTCTGCCCTCTGATTTTTTGGCTTCATTCTTGTTCGTAAAACCCTATCTGAACAAACTGTTCAGATTTCCTGTAAGCGCTGTTATGGCGTTTCCCGTCTGTTACGCCACATTCATTCGTCAATGCCAGTTACAGACATTGTATAGTGTTTCTAATGCTATGTGCCGTGAGCAGACGTTCATGTGTTTCGGTTATTACATGTGATGCTCACTTATACATATTTAGTTGCGGTTTCCATGTTATGTTTCGAGCTTACTTTCTGAATCCTTTTTACGCATTTACATGTGGTATTTGCTAAACTTGTACTCATGCCTTTGTTAGCCCCCCCCCCCATACTCAATGCTCTAGCCAAGGGCCTGTAAAGTATCTCTAAATAAATAAATAAAACATTAAAAAGAAATTAGATCAATTCAATTCTTAACTAAAAAGCGCTTATATTGCCTTATAAAAACGTTCTCAGCCAAGCTTTTGTGCGAAGTAGTGAAGCCGATTTTGAAGATGCTCCACCGGCGTATCTGGGGCTGGACAGAAGATAACAGTACAAGACCCTCGGGCTCCCATTATTTGCTAAAACTGCTTGTATTGCCGCTGAAAAATGTCTTCTCGTGATTGTGTTTGCGTTGTACACAGACCCGGCGTATGGCAGTCAAGTACAATGCGCAATTCGATTGATTGATTGATAGATTGATTGATTGAATCACTGATTGACAGACGGACAGAGGGACAGACGGATATAGATTGACTGTTAAGGGCATTCCCTTTGCATTGGGATGATGGCGTATGTCTTCTCAATGACACCTAGTAACAAGAGTCCCAACGGCTTTGTTTTCGCTGTGGTATACACTGATCGAGGTGCTCGAAACTGCAGACGCATTCTTAAATACTGTCAAACCGATGCACGTACGCCGCTGGGAGATCGGTTGGGCCTGATCAGTGCGGCAGCCCAATCCACCACGAAATGTGTAATAAACGTCCCACTTCGCTACGGAATGATCCACATTGAAATCCTTGACTACAACTTCAAGGGTAATGTCACCGATACTAACAAACGGTTCGAGGAGATTCACAGGGAACCTAATGTACGCATGGTATGCTTTGGCTTAGCCTCACGTTCTCTAAGGGTGTCTACCTCTCGCCGATTCCTCCTTGCGCTTTCTAACGGCTCCAATCTATTTCCTACGCGTTGTGCTGCTACCATGCTCTTTCACTACTGTAGTTGAATAATCTGAAAGCCTCATATGCTTCATGGTAAGGTGACCTTGAACGACCCCGGGGTCAACAGGGATGGTACAAACACGGCACAAAAAAACGAGAAGCTGGCAGGACAGTGCTGCTCTAACAATTAATTTATTTTGAAAAAGAAACACGGCTAAAGTACATACATCAGTCACCCACATTGTACTAAATTATAACAACAAATAAAACGAAACACAACCATTGAGATGCCTGCACAAGCGTAATCTATTTCTCGACCTGGCTACACAAGGGTGTCATTTAATATGTGAATTCACGGTCGTGCACCACTACAGACAGAATACTAATGGAGCGGTTGGAAGGTCATCGTATTTGGTATGCCTCGATTATCTTCCTAGTTTTTTTATCTCAGTGTTTTGACAACGCCGTGGTAGGTTAAAAAACCCGCACGTAGCCGTGTTTTTTACAGTGTTTAGCCAAATAACTACGCTCATTCATGAAGGACTTGCATTAACTCGCCCAATTCTAAGTCGTTTTGAAAGTTATAAAAACCCAAGGAAGGCCGAAACGAATTAAAGCATGCCAGCCGTGCATAAGAAAATATAACTTTACCGAGTGATTGGAACGTGATTCATAGTAATGATTATTATGGTGGTATTAAGGTGAATAATGAGTCACTAAGCTGGACTAGGAAAAATTATTAATGATTGAAAAAAATATTAATGATTGCATAGTAATTGACAGCAATGTTCAGTAAGGTGGCGTTAACGTATATTTTGTTGGATTAAGGTCCGATGAGCTAAAATAAGGTGGATTAAGTGGGTTAAGGTAGGTCAGAGCTATTAGGATGGTTAAAAATGGTGACACAGCATGGCTGCTGTGTCAGTGGGTAGACGTGTACTTGAGAAGCACTATTAACAATAGTGCGGCAGGCATTCCAGCTTCAAAGTGCGCAACCAAACATGAGTGGCCTGCAGTTTTTCTATATTAATTCGAAATGAAGTGAGCAAGAATGTGTAGAAAGCCACAACTTCGGCTTATTTCTTCTAGCCATCTGGCAACACTGTATATCCGCCTCGAGCTCGCTGAGTAGGCAGCAACACTATCGAAATAAATTCAGTCGTTGTTTGTTCCTTACAAGGTTGTGGTGTCGCTCTGTCTGGCGTCTTTCAAAGTTTCTTTAGGATATATGCACTGGGGATATGGTGCCCCGTTTTGGGTTGCACCTAAATACAAAGCGTGGGGGAGGAAAGCGTAGCTGGGAGAACAAATGTGATGAGACAATGAATAGTTTTTCGCGTCGCCGTAGCAGATGTCATCACTGCCGAGTTAAGACGAAGCGTAGCTGGGAGAACAAATTTGATGAGACAATGGATACTTTTTCGCGTCACCGTAGCAGATGTCATCACTTCCCAGTTAAGACGCGCGCTACAGAACCCATCGCGCTGTAGAACGTCTCACGTTTGAAAGGCAAGTAAAGCCGCACACCAGGATATGTGTGGAAAGGTAGCTTAGAAAAGCTGCGCTGTGATAGGAATGGCGGATGAGCGCACTAAGTGGCTCCTACGGGGCTCTGAGTTGTGGCGATGTCGGTGCTCTTAGCACTCACGCGTTCCGCACAGGAGTGACGAATCCCCTACTCAGCCACAGAACCGACCTGTGTGGTCCTCCGAGATCATGAGGATCTTGATGACCCAATAGGTGCCGATAGCTGGCGCCATGGAAGACAGGAGCTTGTTACGCCGTGGGGAGAACAGGTACGCCGCGAGGCTGGGCAGGAAGTTCTCGACGATGGCGGTAGGCACGGCGAAGGACAGGATGACCCAGTAGATCAGCGCGAATGTCACCGCTATGCTCCCTGAAAGAGAGATGTTCCGATCAGTTGCGTGTAAAGACTGTAATAAGGACATAGATATCTGAGCGCTCGATGTGGTGCATGTGTCTGTCATGCTGCCATGCTGCATATGCAAACGCGTAGCGCAGTTCAAGCTGTACTAGCCAACACCCTTGGAAGCTAATATGCTCTACCTTCCTCCATTACTTTGTTAAAGCTGTCCATTCGTGTTTTTTGGAAATTATAAGAGAGACACGTAAGGCCTCACACTTTTCAGTATGTCCATGTGCGACCAACCAAGTGCATACAGTAAATTATTTTTGTATTGCGCACTCAACCCGTCGGCTGTATAGCACTTCGCCACGCTGTGAATTTAAGGGATTTCGACCACCTCCGCAAAGAAGGCTCTTGCGATCCACACTCCCGCTTCTCAAACATCGTACAACTGGTTTTCGCAAATAGTCATTATCAGCTCTTTTACAACCATATTCCCAGAAACAGCGTCGTGATATCTGTTCTTTAAACACCGCTTTCAGCAAATTTTATGGTACTGAATGAGACTGGGGATGGAACAGATACGGCTATTTTGGCGCGAAAATGCTATACCAATTGCTTTTAAAGAGACGGACAACAGATTTTTGCCGCGTATACGTTCTCTAGCTCACATGAAAGCCAGCGTTTTATATAGCCCGGTAACCAGAAGCCATTTATAAACAAATTGGCGGAAATAATATAATTTGGCAGCTAACTTCCTGAAATCGAAAGGGTTCCTAGTGTCGAAACTTGACACTACAGTATGTCTCCCGGTCACGTGACCTGCAAATCTTGCAGCTACTGTGACGGCTAAAACGCTTATTTACGCGTTGAAAACCTTTTAGCACAACTATTTGTCTGATTTAAATTGTAACGTATTGTTAAACAATAATTCAAAATTTTTAAGACACGCCGCCCGCCTTCGCTGGGTTGCTCTCAGTGTGGCTAACTCAGCCTCCATGCCCAGAATCAATGGCAGAGCTCAGTAAACAGACCCAGTGAAGGAGCTTTGACGATTCTGCCTGAGTCAGGGGCGTTTGTTCTGCCAATATTTGATTTCAGTTTCCAAATACGCCAACGGCAGCTTAAAAAAAAAAAAAACGTCGCACTTGGGGAGAATCTAACTTCCGACCTCCACAACGTGACGCCAGATTCTACCTATCGTCTATCCCAACAGATGGCGCATCTGTGCAACATAGACGGTTTAATAAAAAAACACATAAACGAATGAGGAAGCCCGCGATTCACACTTTTTTTAGCTGGGAACAAGTTTTTAAATATCGTTTTTCATTTCACATACAGACAAAAGTACGTTGCCGAGATATTGTATGTCATGGTTGCCAGTATTATTTGTGGGAGGAGTGATCTTAGTAGCAGTACAAAAAAAGTAGCCATCTATGTGCTTGCTTCAGTGCAAATGCCGTCGAAAGACGATAGCATTCTGCCTCCCTGGCCCCTTTCAGTCCTTCATAATGAATGCACTTTGTTTGCTCATTTCAATTCCGTTTTTCCGCGTTTCCACAGCTGGCCCGCAATCTTTTGTGACCTATGCTTAACCTTGTTCTGGAAAATTTTGGGGAGACGTCTTCTTTAAAGTATTGACTTTTTGAAGAGAAAGCTTTCGTAGCGGGACCGATGGCACCCTGTCAAAAACTTCATGCATTTCCCCATAGACGACTGAGTTGACCGAAAAGTTCCGATAAGATCTCTGGACACACGTCGCGCGTGGTAAACCGGGTTTCCATTGGGAGAAAAGGGTTACAACCGTTCAAGATAAGACAATACCCGGATCAATCATGAAGAAAGACTACAATATTATGCGTTTATCGTATAAACCACGTATCGGTATACCTTCAGGACGTTCGTGGGTGCGTTTAGTTAGAGCGGGAAAATCGTCGCATGGGTTCATTCTTCCTTTGTGATTTGACTCATGCCCAGGATTTAGGAACACGCCGCGGCGCGAAAACTTCATTGCGCCCTCTTTCGGCGCTTCGCTCGTCCGTGCGTAACTGAATGGCGCAAAAAAACAAACGGCCTCCGTTTGATAACGAAGACAGCTAGGAGAAACGACTCCGGCACATCCGTAGCATGGCTCCAGCGGCACGCTGTGGCAAAATGTTAGGCTTGTAGGACTAACGTACGAGCTTCCGAGGGCGTCTAAACTTTTTCATAGGCAGCAGCAGAAAAAGTTTAGACGCTCTGGGAACCTCATACGTTAGTCCTACAAGCCTAAAATTTTGCCACAGCGTGCCACTGGAGCCATGCTACGGATGTGCCGGAGTCGTTTCTCCTAGCTGTCTTCGTTATCAAACGGAGGCCGTTTGTTTTTTTGCGCCATTCAGTTACGCGCGGACGAGCGAAGCGCCGAAAGAGGGCGCAATGAAGTTTTCGCGCCGCGGCGTGTCCCTAAATCCTGGGCATGGTCTTCGATGTTACCGATCAATTGGACGCCTATTCATCGAAGGTTGGACGAACTTTTGGCGAAAGTTTTGACGCTGGAAAGCTTTCACGCTTCTCTCGCGCTTCTTTAAGAAGAGATGGAAAAATTTTATCTGGGCTGCGTTCGACACTGCTTTTTATCGCGGTGTTATGAAAACAATGCTACGTCTATATTTACTTAAAATGAAGCTGCCAGTGTCAGTTACATACTTATCGTTTGCTTCGAATACGCGCAATGCTTTCTATTTGCTCATCAGTGTTGTTGAACAGTGTTGCACGCCATCAGTTTCAGTAATTTGGAACGGTTTTCCTGTGTCGACGTCTTGTTCAACCATTCATTAGAAGGTGGTACCGCGGGATGCATTGAGAGACAGGGAGATACAGACTTCACAACTCAGATAAAACTTGAACGCTTTTTAAAGGCAAAAAAGGTGGCCACATTCTGCGACTAAGCACCGTTGTTGATGTTGTTGTGTGGTCAAGAAATTTACCGCCACAATATAGAGCCAACAAAAAACACATGCGTTACCCTTGAGGATTTTAACCCAGGTAGGCACTCTGCACAGTAGCAGCCCACTGCTCTGCCAACTGTGTTATCTCCAAATACTGCTAGCACGGAGCAAAAGGTGATGTTATTTTCCTTCGTGTCACACATGCACTTGGGGGATTTGGCCATGAAGCGGAAGAATGTGCGTGCCTACTTCACAAAATTGCCAAACGTATAAATTCGAAACTTGAAAGTGGTCGAATAAATCCTGCCACGTGACAGGTGAAAGTGATGGCACCTGAGCACAACAGGTGCACAACATCCACTTAATTCAACAAAACTTGTTGGGGGGCTAGTTGGCTCATGATTCATCGCCGTCGGCTCCGGCGGTGATTACAGTTCAGTTAAAAGTTCTCGCTTGTCCTGTCTCCTTTCTTGTGTACAGTCTTTGGTTTTCGCGCTAAACATATTAAAAGGGGCCATGAAGACAAAATACAAGTTTGGTTCATTAGAAAGACTGCTTTGGCCTGATAACAACGATACCGATTTCATCGCAAATTTCGAAAAGATAACGAAGATTTTGAAGAAAACGCGCAAAGCAGTGGCGACTCGCTAGCCAGTTTTCGGCAACTTTTCTATGACGTCACAGAAGCTTGTTTGGACAATTGACGATGGCCGAACTAATCAATCGCCAGGACACATGACTGGACGATTGTAATTGGGCCTCCAGTTCCGTTTGATCGCATTACTTGAATGCTAACGTGCAGTTAACGCACTGAAAATTATGTTTTAGTTCTGGCCCATATGACGTCACTCGCGCCCATAACACGTCACTGTTGTGTGAAATTTGAAAGTTCTGAAGTATTTCTTGGGTTTTTATCGGTTAAAAAACATCTTTCGTGGCCGGAATGAAACTGAGTGAGGTACTGAAGCCTATCTTTTTAAAGATAAACGAAGTTGCATTTTGTCTTCATGGACCCTCTAACATCCACTTAGCACTAAGAACAATTTACCAAATCAGCAAGTAGACCGGCCTGCGCCGGTCTACTTGCTGACTTTATTTTCTCTTTAAGACGAAGAAACGAAAGCGAAGAAAGACGCATACATGGCGTAGCAGAAAAGAATCCAGTTGAGCTTTCGCGTGCAAAGACAAAGAAACGAAAACGCCTGTGGCATCTCGCCACTTCTTGTTATGTACACGATGCATATTACGTGGAAGCGGAAATATGTAAATCTTTTCCCTTGTCGTTGACGGGATCTCAAAACATGTAGGCGCGGTGGGATGGTGAGAAGGACCCAGCGAGCTGAATTGCGGGAGCATTCGTAGTGCTTCGAGATGCGAAGGTTCGAAGCGCCAGAAATTATCCAGAGCGGATGATGAAACTGAAACTTGCTAGGCAATCGCATGGCGAAAAAAAGCTATGGGCGTTAGGTCTGGGGAGCTGTGATTGGGGGGTATTGATGCAGCTGTGAGCGGCAAGTCGTACAAGACGTGCTTCGCGCGGCTATCCCGGCGCGGCGGTTCAACATCGAGGGCAACGGCTGACCGTTGGTGAAGAAGGCAGCGACGAGCATGGCGTGCATCGAGAAGAGTGCCGAGAAGAGGCCGAAGGTGAGCGCTACCACCAACGGGTTAGCCCGGTCGAGGAAGGCGTGCTCGCCCGTGTTCCCGTCCCGCAGCAAGAGCATGCACAGCATGGCCACGATGCTCTGTAGCAGCGCGAAGAAGAGGTGGGAGTAGAAGTGGCCCGCCCAGTAGGCCGCCTCCGACAGGCCCATCAGCTGCTGCAGCTCCTGCGACGCCGCCACGAGGGGTAGGTCACCGCGAGAAAGAACACGCCACTGCGGCTGCCGCTTTCTCATAAATACTAGTACTCGGAGGAGGTGGAATGTTCACTGGTAACAATATGTTGTGCCAGTGCTCGACGAAAGCAATTGGGGGCTCAGTATCCTCGGGATAATTGGGATACTAGTCCCTGCTCTGCAGAACTTCCGGTAGCTCTAGCTCGATCGTTCACTCACTCACTCACTCACTCACTCACTCACTCACTCACTCACTCACTCACTCACTCACTCACTCACTCACTCACTCACTCACTCACTCACTCACTCACTCACTCACTCACTCACTCACTCACTCACTTACTCACTCACTCACTCACTCACTCACTCACTCACTCACTCACTCACTCACTCACTCACTCACTCACTCACACACTCACGTGTCAGTCAGTCATTTCAAGCTTTACTAGATTATCTCACTCATAAAACGATTAACATCCTTACAAAATCTCACGCGTATTCGTCCATGTATTTATTTACATGCACGGTACAATCAGCGTCAGTAAAGAATTTACCCAGGCAAAACTGGACTACAAGAATCGACAACATAAGCGGGCAAACAATTGTTCAAATAGAGAAGGAGAGAAAATAAGCGCTGTTAAATGGACGATAAAGGCGACAGGGAGGCGTCTCAATTCCAGGTGCTTGAGCTCAGGCCGCGTCGACAGCCCTTCCTAATGAGTGCAGCTCAGAGACGGCCTTTACCCGATATGCGCGGAAAATTCTTTCTATGTTCCCAGGGGAAGGGATTTGGGGGACGGCATACGGTATGCGGGAGAGTTTATAGTGCAGCGAGGCAGAAAGACAGCTCAGCTATACTTCTTTCTATAAGCTTGACTTGGAGCTGAACAACTTTGAGTTCGACAATAAGCACTACGTGCTAATCGACGGGACCTCGATGGCAACAAAATGGGACCCAACTATGCTAATATTTTCATGGGCACATTGGAGTCTGAATTTCTAAGCAACGCACAGCTTCACCCTCTTTTCTATCGAAGGTTCATTGACGATATTTTTCTCACTTGGTGCCATATGGGGAAGAGGAACTTCTAAAATTTATCACCGCTTTCAACAACGCATACGAGATCATTTTATTCTCCCACTCATATTCCGCATCTGCCATTAACTTTCTCGATGTTTCAGTGAGGATTTCGGACAACAAGCTTGTGACCTCAGTGTCCAGGAAGCCAACGGACCGACATCAATACTTACATTTCAAAAGTAACCCCGTTAGGGATACGGACAGTTTGTTGAACGCTGTTTTATCGAATGTCGTTTTATTGAAGCCGTTTTATCGAATGCCGTTTTATCGATGGAGTTTTATCGGAGCCGTTTTATCGAATGTGTTTTTCCCGGCATTTTTGTGTAACAAAACTTGCAGAGCGTTTTTTAGTTTCCTCTTCGCTATGTAATTTGCAAACCTTTATTTGGTTGTCTTTATTATTGTCTTTTACTTCCTTCGTGCATTTTGTGTTTGTGATGCGCGAGATTTGTCTCCACGATTTTGTTCCGTTCATTGCGCAGGTGGTACTGCCTTAACAAATCCATTTGTATCTCTATTTCGCCCTCTGATCCGAACCTTATCATGGCATTGTGGCGTGATATTTATTTTGCCGCGTATGTTCTACATAAGTAAGGCACTTCATGGTGCTCGTGAGTCCAATGTCAAAAATGTAAGTGGGACGCTAGCAAAAGTCTCTACCGATTTCTGCATTCCTACTAGGGCACTGAGTTACGTTACTAAGAGGTTACCAAGCCTTGTCCTACTGTTCTCGATGCCTTGGTTAGAACTGACGAGAAAAAAATTAGTTACAAAATTAGTCACCATACTACAGGTTGGTTCGTTTTAAACCCCTCCCCCCCTTTTGTACCCCAGCATGTCTGAGGTTTTCAGCCCGCACTATTTTACCTATTTATCATAAGGTATAAGAAAACAGTGAGATCAAAATAGTAAAAACCAAAAATAGAGAAATCGTGAAGGTCTACTAAATACTGCGCCGTCGCCCGATTACCTAAAAATAAAAATGTAAAATTGAAAGAAATTGAGAACGAGCAAACAAAATCTAATATTGCCCGTGTGATTATCTGAACAAAGCACACAAAAAACCAACAAAATGCGCTGTCTGGTCTGGCGTGTTCTTCAAGGTCACCAAGGAAACTAAGGTTGGTGAATCGAATGTTGACGCAGAAGTACGGAATTATATAAAATCCTGTATTTTTATGTGAGGATGATTAACAAAACACGCAAATCATGAAGGGATGGACCAGTTGTCCTAGGTTATGAGATTCCTTAGTGCGAAATGACCTATGACCCTACTTGACGAGTTCGCCTATGGCGAGTTGGCTGTGACGGGTTCCCTTGTGACGAGTTCTCCTAGACTCCACCACCTCTGTTAGGGCATCACTTTCACTGTCGGAACTCCGCCTGTTCCATTCATATAGCACTAATGTTTCCGAAGTTCTTGGGATAATATTTCCCCGGATGCAACCAATGTGACCACATGGTCCGAGTAGGAGTAGCATGCAAACCACGTGACTACAAAAATTGGGGGAGGGCAAGACTTTGGATCACGTAATGATTAACCACGGCGCAAGGGATATATTTGGCAACACCAAACTATATACACGGACATATCTAAGGAATACCACGCATGGGGTTAGGGTTGCTACTATAGTGGATAATTCTGTAGAATAAACAAGGGGAACATACGAACTTGAGTGCAATCAACGAAGGCGCAAAAAGTAAAAAAAAATCTTATGAAACAAAGGTGATTGAAATCATGGGAAAGACGCGTCCACTTATATAGCAGGTTTTGGTATGTAATGCACGGCAGACACAATGTAAGATGAAGCTGGTTAGGTTAATGCAACGGCCAGTTAAAGAAAGAAAATCCCAAAAATTATAATGAAAGCCGCAAAGCCCTACTTTAGATAAAACGGACGTAGGTGGTACGATAAAACGGCAATCAATAAAACGGCTTTCGATAAAACGGGCATTTTTTCGAAAAAACGACGTTCGATAAAAGGGCGTTCGATAAACTGTCTGGGAACCACCACGTTAAACACTGTAAACTCGGCATGCCATACAGTCAGTCTCTGCGTTTTAGAAGGATATGCTCTGACCCAGCTGATTTTGCCTGTAACTGTCAACAACTAACTAATGACCTTCTGAAAGATTAGTGCTATATGGCGTGTATGCTGCGGATGAGATTAGGGACTATACAGAGACGGAGAGCCGTTATAGAAGTTCTGCCTGCACAATGAATCTAATAAGAAATTGACGGAGAGAAACCTTGCGCATCCCCAAAACATTAAAAGCATGGAGGAAATAAAAGGAGCCTACTATAAATACTACAAATTTCAATAAATAATAAGGAACCGCTGTGAAGACAATCTTTTTGAATTACGTAGCGTAGAGGAAACGAAAAATATATACTGCTGAATTCGCAAATGAAAAGGCTGAGAAAAACATTTTTGATAAAACGGCTTTGATAAAACGTCCGTCGATAAAACGGCGTTCGATAAAACTGCATTCGATAAAACGACTTCGACAGAACGACATCGATAAAACGGCGTTTGATAAACTGTCCCGACCCCCATCAGAGATATTGTAACGTCATCTAAGGTCAACACCCCCAGTTTCTCAGGCAGCGGACCCTGCAATAAGCATAGGGGCAAACTGTGCTCCATGATGACTAAAGCCTCTCTCGCCACCAGCACCACGTCTTCATTCTCTTTCCAGATAAGAGGAAACTTTGACTGTTACAGCGCAAACATTGTCTACCTTCTTGAATGCACCTAATGCCATGCCCAGTACGTTGGTCAAACTGAGAATCCGTTTAGAATGAGAATCAATAACCACAGAGCACACAAAAAGTCCCTACCACACCTTCCCCTAACATGTAAATAATCTAGGCCACCCCTTTCACGCGTTCACAGCCACTGTGCTTCAGCCCAATTTCAAAACGCATTATGACCGTGAAGCCCGTGAGTCGCACCGTATTTACAAGTTTAACGCTGTCTTGAGCGGTATAAATAAAAACACAGGCCGATTGTCTTGCTTGCCCAATCAGGCACCGGCGAAGGCTGATGCAGCGAGCAACTGAGAAACTTTGTTCTGAAAGAGAAGCGTTTTTACTTCTTCTTTTCTCTCTTTTTTCAAATCTGTGTATAGTGTGCTGTGTACGCAGTGTATTTTGTTCTGTGTCAGTCTATTGCTCGTGTATGGTTGCCGTACAGTGTAGGCACGAATGTACATAGATTTCACCATAGTAGCCCTTGCTTTATTTTTTATATATTTTTTTTATTAATATTTTGTGTCCTTTTGCACCGAACAATTGCTATCGGGTAGATAAACCGCTTGTTTTTTTGTGGTGGTGTTCTGTTTATAGTTTTTTCGGTTTGTCTGTGTGCGGGTATGCAAAGGAATATGACCTTGCGTGAATGTTCTTCGAGAAATTCATGTGGCACTGCATATCTCACTTTTTGTGTATGTTATTTAGCCTGATGTCCACTTATCTCTCGGTATTTATGTGATCTAGATTGAATTAGGGTTATTTTGCATTGTATTGTCCTTGCATTACATAACATTGCCTTTCTGCGTCCGCCTCGTGGAGGGCTGTTGCGTTTTACACAGGAAAACGTTTCCGCCATTTCACTTCATGTGAAAAAACGTGTCGTTTGGGGCTTTCTCCGAACCTCTTTCATCCCCGCATTTCCCCACTGCGGTTCCCGTGCCCCTCGGGTTAAAAAACCCAATTTCTTCCTCCTTTTTTTTCTCTTTAACACTTGCACTAGGCGTCCGTAATTAGCTCTGGTCTCTCCCACCCTTTTCTCCTAACCAGTGAATTTCATCTGGTTCTTTGCATAGTTCTGTATTCTTGAAACTCCCATGCCCTGATACCTACATGTGGCAACAATTTTTTCAAAATGCTTTCAGGTTGCCGTACCAGGCAGGAGTTGCCAGAAGCAGGTCAAGAAACGAGCAGGTAACGAGCCCCTCCTTAGTCCCTCACGTTCGTGGTGACCTCCGTGCCATCCAACCCTTTCCTGCTATCCTATAGCCTCGCCTGTCTTGATTGCGCCCCATTTCCCCTCCGTTCCCCGGCACGATGATGATGATGATTGATGATTGCTATTGGTTTCCCCTTTGAATCGGGGTGATGACATGTCATCTTACCAAAAAGGACTAATATAACCATGTTTTACACTCTTGGTTTAATACTAGCGCTGCTTAGGGCAGGCTCTAAAGCTTATTAGGCACGAAATACTTCTTTTTCCCCTGTTACAGGTGGTAACTGTCCTCGGCAATATTCCCCTCTCTGCTTTTCGTTCACCAGCATTCTAATCTTTTCGTCCCCTCGAAAGCCTTGAAGTTAACTTCCTCTGTGATACCCTTAAATCTTAGGGCTTCTGGAAGCCCAATATTCCCTTCATGTAGAGTTGGATGGATACCCTCACATTCTAACACTATGTGCCGCATAGTTTCTGTTTCTTTTCCGCAGACCACGCATACCCTATCATTTTGTGAATACTTCCCCACAAAACTCTTAGTTCGCAGGCAACCTGCTCTAGCCTCAAAAAGCAAAGCACTGCCCTGGGAATTATCGTAGAAATTTTCCTTTCTGGTGTTCAATTTCTCAGCCCTGTACATCTCTAACGACGTTTTAGCTTCCATTTTTTTCCCTACATTTATTCGTTTCAATCTGCCTTGCCACTACAACGCCACTACAACACTATCTGCACCACTACAGCGCCCTCCCGCATGAACCATGGGGCATCGTGGCATGCTCGGATACCTTGATGTGCTTTTCGCTGGGCGCTGTGAAGTTTCGTATTTGGAGCAATGAACGTTCATGCAACCTACAGCGTCGTACCCTCTAATTTTCTGTTGCGTACCTTGAGGCCGCTGGAGTTCTCGACCACCATGGCATGCACCCTGAGGCAGAAGGGAACCAAGAAGCCCAGCATGAGGGACCAGCCCAGGACGCCGCCGTAGTTGGGGATGTCCTTCGGCAGCTGTGGGTGAGGGAACCTCCGGAACTCGAACTGCATTAAGGAGAAGAGAAAGGGCAGAATGAGCAGAGAGCCTCGGTTTGTACAAGAGGGCGATTTGGGCGCCTTTGAAACTTGCATCATGTGTTAGAAACATGCCAAGCATCAGCTGTACATCATGCTGTACATCAGCTATCTACGGGTAATTTAACTTTGGTCACTAGAACGCCATAACTCAATGTATCCTTTTTTGATTGAACGGAGTCGTATATTCGCGGGGCTATAATATTTTTACCTGTTAATTTGAACTGTTCAGAGCAGGCCCTTCGAACAATGTAACTTCATCTCCCCCCTCTATCTCTCTCTGGAATGGCGAACCTTGTTCACAATTTCATGTTGCTTTTGTCTAAGATGGAGTACCGTGAAAGAAGTACGCAGTGAAAATGCCAGAAGAAAAACTAGTACAAAAATTCGGCACCCGACAGCCATTGAAGCAGGTTCAAACTCGCGGTTTGACCGGCGACAGTAATTCTCAGGACGCTGACCCATGGTTGTATTCACGGCTAGTAGACTGGGCGAATTCTGTGTCGACTTTTACGTGGACGTGAGCTTGGTATGTCCCTAAATTCTATATATTCCAATCGCCACATTCGGTACATTCGGTTTTGCGCAAAAACAACTATGTTTGACAGTACATTTGAGCCTTGAGAACCCTTTTTGGAAATCTGTCAAATCGGTCATTGCGAAGCCTTGTATTGGTGGGGCGTTGGTCGACTGTTGCGTGACTTATTGTATGTTGTTGAGGCATGTTGGACGGTTCTAAATCCTTGAGAGAGGCACCCCCTACGTCTCCTCAAGAGGCTACGCTCGCCAAGACATCCATGAGTGAAACTTAAGCGCAAACAGACCCTTTCTCATTCCTGTGTCTGTTTGCGCTCAACTTTCACTCATGGATGTTCACCCACTAGCTTGTCCCTCCATTTTGCCAAGACAGTTGCTGCCGTCAAAAAGAAGGAAAGGCCAAGAGACCACTGCTAGCCCTTGCTGCAGATCCTGGGAGAGCATGGTTTTGTTGACCTTATTGTCTTAGGATGCGGCAAGTATGCTGAAGGAAGCAGTTTAAGTTATACAACAGGTTAACTGAAGTCGCGAGAAAGGCCCTATGCAATCGTTGTGCTGGCGCTTCTGAAGCTAGATCCACAAAATTAACCGTCACTCTTTCGAAGCACAGTCTGAGCTTTACGTCCTGCCTTTGAATGACAGCGTGCGCCTTTGACGGACAGCGGCCCTTGCGGTTGAATAATCATCAAAGGCTTTGCTGGCACTCCATTTTGTGCCAAGGCCGCAGAGTCTCGCAACGCTTACCCTGGTATTCTGAGTCCTTCCTCCACGCGGGCCTCCAGTGGAGGAGATCCTTGAAATCGATTTCGAAATGCATAGGCATTGCGGAATGCTCCTTCGGACGAGTGGAGAGAGCAAATGGAGTGCAGGAAGACGTCAGAATACGGCCGTTACTCTCGAAACTCGGAGCCCGCTTGCGCTAAAAGAGCGCGGTGCGCCTGCAGCGACGGTATTTCGGAGACTCTGAAGTGAGCCTCAAGCATTCTCTAATTGTCTTTCCAGACTGAAGTCTAGAATGCATGGGCAATGTTGTATGTTTTTTCAGTCGATTTCCTCAATTTTTTAACTGGAAAAGTTTTCCCGAAAGGGCAGTCCCTTCGCACCACCGTCCCCGCCCAACCACTCATGCCGGCACACGGCCGGGCTGGAGGAGCGGCGGGCGCGCACTTTCATACGGCCTCCGCTTCGGGTATAGTTCCCACCTTTCATCGCTGCTAGTTCGTGGCGCTGCGGCCCAACCCTCGCCAGTTGACCTGCAGCACGAGCGGGGTAGAGTGGCGCGCGCGCATTTGCCGCTGCCCGGTCCTGCCGTGGCTACAGATACCTGCTCGTTTTAATTTACATGGGCGTTTTAAAGACGGTAGTCTTTCTTGGGCTACTTAAACCCAGAAATTTTGGTCTGCGTGTATATCTGTCTGTCTGTCTGTCACTCGATTCAGCCACCCGGCCAAAGTAAAACAACGCCTGCGCAATAGTCTTATATAGTCACAGCTAAATCTGCCGGTCTATGTCCGGTGTAATGTTCATACGTGTCAACATTGTTGAAGGAGAAAAAAGACATTACGCAATTAAAGACAACTAATTAACACACAAGTGATATTTGCAGTGTTCCTTTATAAAAAATCATACATGCTTGATTTTTGCGAAAATAAATACTTCATCTACTGCTGAAAAAAAATTCACTCCGCCGTCGCCTGCTGTCGCCCGCGCCACTATAGCTTCTGGCGCCATTTTAAGAAATCAACCGGCAACAGTTACGAAAGGTTCCACTAGATAGGTTTCACGTTCTGCTTGCAACGCACGTGGAGTAGGGAAACGCGGTTCTGTAAACTTTGAAGTAGGACGCTTCGATTCACGCGCGTCTTCGTCGTACGGCAGCGTTGGCATCGAGACATCCAGGGCCTGGAGAAGTAGAACGCGGAAAATTTAAAATGATTTAATAATCCTTTGGCGTCTTTACCTTGGGAGGAGCGCGACGCAAGAGGAACAACATGAGAGGTGCGCTGGAAAGCGAAGGGAGGCATTTACATGGCAAAAGTCGATAAAGACTGTCGTCTTTTGTCGACATTTGCAAAGAAAGGAGGAGATACGCCGCCAATTTTTAAAATGGGCGTTTCCTTCCCCCTTCTGAATTTTTGGTCTAATAGGGTCAAACAGCCTAACATTATCATCCGGAACTGCCGAATCAAACATTTTAAACATTTTAAAGCGGGGCACGTGAAGAAAAATATACGATGCCTTCATACCGTATTTACCCGCATAATGATCGAACTAGCGTAATGATCGCACCCCTGAAGTTCGTCGTCAAAATATGACTTTTAAAGACGATAGTCTTTCTTGGACTACTTAAACCCAGAAATTTTGGTCTGTCTGTATGTCTGTATGTCCGTCTGTCTGTCTGTGACTCGATTCAGCCACCCGGCCAAAGCAAAAGAATGCCTGCGCAATAGTCTTATATAGTCACAGCTAAATCTACCCGTCTTGGTCCGGTGTAATGTTCATACTTGTCAACATTGTTGAAGAAGAACAAGACATTGCGCAAATATGAGACAACAAATCAATACAGAAGTGATATTCGCAGTGTTCCTTTATAAAAATTCAAACATGTTTGACTTTTGCGAAATTAAATACTTCATCAACTGCAGAAAAAGAATTCACTCCGCCGTCGCCTGCTGTCGTCCGCGCCACTATAGCTTCTGGCGCCATTTTAAGAAATTAACCGGCAACAGTTACGCAAGGTTCCACTAGATAGTTTCCACGTTCTGCATGCAACGCACGTGGAGTAGGGAAACGCGGTTCTATAAACGTTGAAGTAGGGTGCCTCGATTAACGCGCGTCTTCGCCGTACGGCAGCGTTCGCATCGAGACACCCGGTTTGGAGCAGTGGAACGCGCAAAATTTAAAATGATTTAAGCAAACATTTGGCGTCTTTACCTTGGGAGGAGCACGACGTAAGAGGAACAACATGAGAGGTGAGCGGTAAAGCGAAGGGAGGCATTTACTTCGCAAAAGCCGATAAAGACTATCGTCTCTTGACGTCATTTGCAACGAAAGGAGCAGATACGCGGCCATTTTTTTTAATTTCCCGCGCAACGATCGCACCCTGAAACTTTCCGCAGCCATATGTCGTATGTGTGCCAAGTCTAAACGACGACGTTAGTTTCCTCCTCTTTCAAAGAAGACATGGCTACGTTATTGCCGCGGACTGGATGATATTAGCGATATCGGCAAGCGTGAGTTCATTATTGATGCGGAAGAAACACTCACTAAATGCACATAATGTACTCACAAAACATATAAAGAAAACGCGCTCGGCTTGCTGTGTCGGCAGCCGTGTCTTGATGTCCCACACTGTGACACCAGCAGCCACTTATTGGTCGACCTGTCCTCACCTGACAGCAAACTCGTGCCGGCGCGTTCGGTAAGCCGCGATTCTGGCGCATTCCGTAATGTAAACACTGCATTTTGCACCACTCGGTGGTCGTTCGGTGGTCAGTGGAGTTTTTATTATGGTTTTATTTGTTATGTTTATTATGTTCCTGAGACTTATCGGAAACATTTTGAGCTGAAACTAGCGTTTTCTGCGCTGAAACTTTTTCCCGAAAAATTTACCTCGCGTAATGACCGCACCCCTAACTGTGCATCACATTTTTCGAAAAAAAAGTGCGATAATTACGCGAGTAAATATGGTATCTTATCAGCGACTGTATTATATGAAAATGGTGAGACAGACAATAAACCCGTGACTGAAATATCGTTTCTTATTTTTCCTTTCGGATGTCTTGGTTTGCACACGCACAGGGCATGACCAGTGACGCAAATGTTTTCCCGGCGAGGGAGATACGGTTAGCGCTAAGCTAAAAGTGTTCCTGCTGTTCACGCTGCGGTCGGACTAAGCGGACCATCGCACTGCCAAAAACATACAGCTAACACTCTTAATCATGCAACTGAAGCGCACAACGAGTCTTCTTCTTGGTGAGATATATCATCGAAGGTGTTCATTGGTACCGGTGTTATTCCGCGGCAGATCCGAAACACGCGTGGCAAGCGTCGTCGGTTCACTCGGCCAGAGCCGATGCGTCGAAGAAGAAAAACGAGGGTTGGTTCGAAGCGCCCTCACACTGTCAAGAATCTGCTGTATCGTTTCCTTCTAGGGTTCGCAGGTCGTATGAAAGTGCGCACTCGCCGCTCCTCCATTCCGGCCGTGGCTGGCAATGACGGCACAATGGCAAGTCCAAGAGACAGAGATTAGCAGATTGCGCACACAATTAGGAGCCACATAAAACCCCGCGATTCACAAAAACCATCTTTTCACTTCGAAGTGCGTATATCCTGCAAGCTCCCGCTAAACAAGACGCTGTCTTCCTGAAACTAGCGTGTTCAAAGGAGTTGGTGGTGTGCCATAAAAACTGTTGGGCGTTGGGAAACCAAGATCCAAAGCCTTCTTTATGCGCCGCCGTGTCTCATTGCCTAATATTTTCCGCTGAAGTTTAGCGTTCGTCTGTATCCGCTGTGGCTATTTTTTCTGTAAGGCAAAAACGAGAACAATCGAAGGCTGATAGGTTGGCAAGCGCTGAGGGTTAAAAATTATTCCTTAAAAGCAACGCTGTGATTCGCCTCATAGCGATGGCGTAGAATCGGCGCGTCGAACTCTAATTCGTGTAGCTTAAATTTTCCTGCAGCGTAACTAAAAATATCACTGCCACACGGCTGACTCGCCTGTAATGGTGGTACGTCGGCAATCACGGTGGACCTCTGGCTTTGGACCATCAGGTGGGCGAAATTCACTCTGGCCACCGTGGCGAACAGGTGATCTGGGAGCACAAATTATGTACCAAGTCGAGAAAACCACTGCATAAAGGTTTTTATCTTAACGGAACTATTTGAAACTGAAGTACTGTATCTTGTGCGCAGAGAACACATGAGTGTGACCTCTGTTTAGCAGTTTATAAAATCATGCCGGAACTATTGGAGTGTTGTATACAGCCAGGCTTAGAAAATGGACTTGAGAATTTTAGACAGTGTTGCGTTGGGTTCAGTTTGCATCAAGACCTTGCCGAGCGAGTGCCGTATCAAAATACTTTATGCCGGATGCGAGCAGTAGCGCCTAGAACGTGAACGAGATATACAGATAATGCCTTCAAGACAAAATCTATGGCAAATACCCCGTGCTCGCACAACTCATCCATATCTTTCTTTAAAGCAGCCCGAAATATCTGAGCGTTCCTTTCTACGAGTGAAGGCACAAGCCTAGGGACTCGAGGTGATTCCTTTAGATTGACAAAACTTCTCTACATGCCTCGTTAGAATTCAGTGCCTTGTGATTTAGTTACAGGGGGATTTATAAAAGCGGTGCAACAAGCGGCCTGCCGTTAAAGCAGTTACGCGAGTACCCGTAAGAGGTTTTTACATAGATGCCAGGACTCTGTTTCGTGCTCTGAACATCCCGATTAGATGGACCATGAGCAAAAGTACCATTGTTTTTACAGCAGAAACCCCAGGCATTGTAATCACAGCAAAACACACTACAAAAACCAATACACGCAGTTGTAATATTTTGCTAACTCCTTAATCACACTATTTAGCTTCAATGGCGTATAACAATAGCGTATAATTAACTCATTTTTGAACAGAAACACTGCTCACAATTAAATTTCAGAAATACAACAAGACGAAACTTTATTGAGCAGCCCGAGCGACATTGCTAATGCCTTTAGTGACGCGTTTTTTGCTCCTCCAGCTGCGAGCTTAACTGGACCTGAGGATAGCCTGTAGCGTTCTCTGCACTCCTTTTACCTTTTTCCTACCACCTCGGTGGGAGTTCGACCAGTCATTACTAATCCTAAATGTGTAGTCCCGGCGTTGACAACATTCCTGCCCAATACATCAAAGCACTTTCTGATATCGTATCTGCCGTTTTCCCTCACATCGTTAACTTGGTTTTTAAAACTGCTGTTTTTCCTCTCGAAATAAAAAAAAACGCAGAATGACCCCAGCTTCAAAAAGATGGATAAAATATCCGTACGAAATTATCAGCCCATTTCTACTCTTCCCTTTTTTAGCAATGTGCTTGAAAGTTATTAGAACAACGTATTTCAAACTATTAGTGCAAGTTCAACCGATTAACTCCAAGGCAGTTGGCTTTTGGAGCGGTTATTCCACCAATCTTGCGTTGGTTGCTCTAACTGACAAGATCAAAAATGAAATTGATAGGGTAAATTTGTTGGTGCTGTTTTTATTGACTTTACAAAAGTTTTTGCTCTATCATAGTATTCTTTTTCAAAAACTCAAATCTTGTGGTATTAATGGCCCTCCCGTACAGTTACTACACAATGATTTATTAAATCATGAACAAACACATTATATGGTGTATCTTCTACCACTAAAATAATTACCGTAGGTGTTCCAAAGGGTTTTATTGTTGGCCCACTGCTATTTCTGTTTTATACCAATGATCTTCCCAATTGCCTCACGCCAGCATTTGATTGTATCGTACATATAGTCCTTTGTTTTTTGACCTTATACGATTTCCCTATTATGGCTTCAAGATATTTTGGAATCAAGAAGACTGACTGCGGAGCAAGAGGGTGGGCTGGATTGAGAGATTCCATCACAAGAAATCGACAGTAATGATCCGGTTCAGGAAATGTTAACGATGTCAATGGTGGAAAAGATACTTGGGTGCGGCCCCTTTTCAGGGACCGATCACGTTTGCGTGGGGGGAGGGGGGGGGGGGTTCGAAAATACCATACGGCATAGTATAAAAGCAGGGGACGGGGGTACTTTCTTCGTCAGCCTTACCCTGATAGCTAAAGAGGTCCCGGAGCTCCCTGCCTGCTGAACAGGCAGGGAGCCCATCCGCCGGAGATTGACCTGGGCTCCGACGGCCACCGTTTGTGATTTCTGCCCTTCACCTTACAACTCGTTGCCATGCTAGATTACAGCAAGAGTATGGGGTCTCGGTGTCCGCGGTGTCGCCAACACCGTCGCCAATATTACTGATTAACAGATGTAAAACAAACGGTATTCGTGAGTATAACATGTCAGTGACCGAGGAAACGCTGCAAATATCTGAAAGCTTGAAACTAAGAGAAAGCTGGCAATCGGCAAAGACAGAGATCTTGGCGATTTCAAGTCCTTCCTCAAAACGAGACGTTGGACTCCTCTCTGAGTCCAACGCACTCAGAGACGAGCAGGGTAAATTACGCACAACTTGGATGAAATAATAAAGGCAGCAGAACGATTATAAACCAGACTGTATACCAGCGACGTTAGACCAGGGGAAACTATGGAGTGTACAAGCTGAACTTGTGATGTCCCACCAGTAACTTAAGAGGAGGTAGGAGTGGCTCTCAAAGGCATCAAAGCAGCAAAAGCTGCAGGTGACCACGGTATAACCATGAATCTTATGAAGGAAGGAGGAGATATTGTACTGGAAAAGCTGCTGTGGTATACTCGGCATGATTGAAGACTAAAAAAGTGCCCAGAGCCTAGAAAAACGCCAACAGTATTCTGATTCATACGAAGGGAGGTCCCAAGGACTTCAAGAATTATAGACCCATCAGCCTACTCTCAGTTGGTCACAAGCTAGTTACCAAAGTTATACTAAGCCGCATAGGTTGCAGCCTGGATTTCCAACAACCCAGAAAGCAGGCTGGGTTTAGGGAAGGGTACTCAACCATGGTTCACAGCCATGTCATCAACCAAGTGATAGGAAAATCCGCAGAGTACGCTAAACCCCTCTACATGAAATTTAGACTATAGCAAAGCGTTTGATTCTGTACCCACCACAGCCGTGCTAGAAACGCTAAAAGACCAGGGAATAGAGGAGACCTACGTGATACTTATAGAAGACATACCATGTTTAGTCGATTCTCAGCAACCTCTTTTTTCACGATCGCGATGCCCGAAGTGTGTGTCTGTCTGTGTGAAGGGGGTGCTTAGATTCGAAAAACCTAAATTAGCCCCTCTATCCCACCACTCTTTTCGCTGCCGTATCTCGGCACGACAGGCACAAGAAATAAAGTTCTGCTTGTCAAACATTCCAAAGAAAATAGGCATCGACAGTGAACAGACCGATTGTGTCTCATCCTGAGTCACCCTCACTACCATTGGAGTCCGTTGTGTCGCTTGTGCCGCCGCTCTCAGTACCTCCAACAGGTCCTCTTCTGTTCTGTTGAAGTGGTTTCTAATTGAAAACTTCATAATTACTTGGCCCCAGCGTCAACTCAGGCCCACTTCCACGTGTCGAAAACCGACCTTGCGATGGTTGCTTACAAAAGGGGGTGATTATATTCGCATGAAATGTTTTTTTTTTTTCAATTATTTTTCCCGAAAGTAGGGGAGCGTGTTTAGAATCGGGGGTCGGGGGGTGCTTAGAATCGACAAAATAGAGTATATAAGAAACGCACGGGCTGGATAACCCCCAAGAACCAAAGCGATAAATTCCCTATCCGAAAGGCAGTAAGACTAAGAGATACCATCTCGCCAAAACTATTCACACAATGTCTAGAGCGGGTATTTAAAAAGCTTAACTGGGAAAACAGGATTAAGGATAAACGGGGAATACTTTATCCATTTCAGGTTTGCGGACGACATAGTGTGGCTGAGTGAGACTACAGAACACCTGCAAACAATGCTTGAGGAACTACAATCAGAAAGCACGGCCGTGCTGCTAAAAATAAATATGTATAAATGTAGAGTAATGAAGAATGGGTATGCAAAAAGTGTCCTCTTGAGCTTAGGAGAGCAAACTCTAGAAGAAATAAAAGAATATAACTACCTTGTACAGATGGTTAGTGCTGACCCCAACCACGAGAGAAAAATCCGGCCCAGAATAGGCATGAGTTGAGGACCACTCGACAGTCACTCGCAATTAATAAAAAGTAAGCTACCTCTGTAGCTCAAAAAGAAAAATCTGCAGCCAGTGCATACTGCCGGTTATGACATACGGAGCTGAAACTTGGTGCCTTACTAAACACACTAGAAAGCAAACTTGGGTCGGCTCAATGGGCCGTGGAACGAATACTATTTGGAGGAACAGTCAGGGACAGGAAACAAACTACCTGGATCAGAGAACAAGCAACAGTTGACGGTATCATAGTTCAAACAAAGAAAAAGATATGGAATTGGGCTGGCCATGTGGTATGTACCGATAACCGGTGGACAACTATGGTAACTGAGTGGTTACCAAGAGGTGGATCTAGAAAAAGGGGAAGGCCGATAATCCGATGAAGGGATGAAATAAGAAAATTCCGGAGTAAACAGTAGACTCGAGCAGCGCAGGACTGGAGTGGTTGGACGTCATTGGTAGAGGCCTTCGTCCTGCAGTGGAACTGAGTAGGCTGATGATGATGATGATGATGATTGGAAGGATAGCAACCCATGTATATAAAATAGAAAATTACAAGAACCGACGTCAAAACTTTTTCGGCATGTTAAATTCGTAACACATCTCTAAAGACGTTCGAAGGCTGGCTTAATGCAAAACATGTCTCATTTTTAACACACATAAAGGGAGTTATCACGAGAACTGGCGTATTCAGCATGGTATGACCGATGCAGGATGTTGCAGAGCAGCAATCGCCAGCCCAGCGCGTCTGTCTTTTCACAACGGTGGCTGCGCGTCAGATCTTGCGGGCATTGGGATAAGAAGTCGACAATCTGGAGCCGCTCTCTTCTCCTGCCATACCATGGGAACCCATCGACTTTGTGGATGGTATACCATTACTAAAGAACTTGAGTTGAGCTAATCCGCAAACACGCAAAGCTGCCGCTTAACGCCACATGAAGATGTCACACAAGCTATCCCTAGAAGGGACCGTCCAACTACACGGACGCCGCCCAGTTTCAAAATGGCACCGCAATAGCTTGCCACGATGCTGAGACAGACACGACTCTAGTTCAACGGCTCCCCGAGGAACACACGGTCACCAATCTTGAGCTCATCGCCATACGCCTTGCCATTACTCGAGTAGTGGAAAGGCGGGTTCCGACATCTCGGACCTATTATATTTACACCACCTCGCAAGTGGCGTACGCCGCCTGCCGTGCAGGGGGAGCGGACTACTCCATTCTTAACACAAATCGGAGAGAAGCCCGTCACCTACGGGGGGAGGGCTACAACATAGTCATCGAATGGATTCCTGCACATGAGGGAATTACTGGGAACAAAAAGGCACACCAGGCAGCGCGCGCTGCAGCTCTTTCCGCACCTTTGCCTGGATGCGCTGTCGTTTCCACTTCTTAATCCATTGCCGATATTGCGCACCCACCATCGCCTCTAATGGATAAGGCCGAGATATGGCATCGTGCTCAATGCTATCGCCGCAGCATTCTCCGGCACTTGGCTAACCCCGAGGAAATATATCCGCGACCACCCAGCCCTCTTCGAAGGATAGAGGCGGTAATTCTTCGCCGAGCCCAGACGGGCCAACTTCTGTCCCCAGTGCGGCTATTACCTCATCGGCCCGCGCTCATACGTGACCCCACAGTGCCCGTCATGCCCCGCAAGAGGCACGACTGTACATATTTCGTGGCAATGCCCTGCCTTTACCGCGGTTCGGGAGACTGCACTTCAGTCTCTCGGCGGACGCCGACCTGGAACCCTGCAGGAGCGGATCGATCCACCATCACACATTCGACCATCGGAAGCTCTCCGGCTCTGGCGGGCTTTTCTTGAATTTTTTAAGGACGACAGAGGACCTGGCCGTTTCTTTGCAGAGCCGACCTCGGGACCACCCCACCTCGAAGACGTGGACAGCGGCCCCCATCCCCCTCCACCATAAATCCCTCCATTTCTGTCGCAAGATTCGTAACCTGTTAAATTCAGAAATAAATACGCTAAAAAAAGAGTTATCACAAGCGAAAGCAACGAGAAAGTTTCGGTATCGTGTTCCCTGGCGTGAGATTTCGCAGCCTGAGGTCTGGCTGTTATATCTTCTCGATGATTGGATTCATCTTTTCGTGTGCTCTGGAGCGCACGCACTGACGGCCTAGCTTGCGCGGAGGGATTCATCATCATCATCATCATCATCATCACCAGCCTATCTACGCCCACTGCAGGGCAAAGGCCTCTCCCATTATTCTCCAATTGCCTCGGTCTGCGCCAACTGTGACCAATTTATCCCCGCAAACTTCTTGATCTCATCTGCCCATCTAACTTTCTGCCGCCCCCTGCAACGCTTGCCTTATCTAGGGATCCACTCTGTTACCCTTAATGACCAGCGGTTATCTTGCCTTCGCATTACATGTCCTGCCCACGTCCATTTCTTCTTCTTAATTTCTACTGATATGTCTTTAACACCAGTTTGCTCCCTGACCCACTCCGCTCTCTTCCTGTCCCTTAATGTTACACCTATCATTTTCCGCTCCATTGCCCGCTGAGTCGTTCTCAATTTAAGTTGAACCCTCTTAGTGAGCCTCCAAGTTTCTGCCCCGTAGGTGAGTACCGGTAAGATGCAGCTGTCATACACTTTCTTCTTCAGCGACAATGGTAGGCTGCTATTCATTATCTGAGAATGTCTGCCATATGCACCCCACCCCATTCTGATCCTGCTAATTATCTCTGCCTCGTGGTTGGGATCTGGGGTCACAACTTGGCCTAAGTAGATATATTCGCTCACCACTTCCATTGCCTCGCCACCTATCTCAAACCGCTGTGCTGTCCCGAGGTTATTGATCATTACTTTAGTTTTCTGCATATTAATTTTCAGGCCCACGGTTCTACTCTGTTCGCCCAGTGCAGAAAGCATGCTTTGCAATTCGTCCCCCGAGTTACTTAGTAAGGCAACGTCATCAGCAAATCTGAGGTTACTGAGGTATTCTCCATTAACCCTTACTCCCACCTGTTCCCAATCCAACGTTCTGAATACTTCTTGTAAACATGCTGTGAATAGCATTGGAGAGATTGTGTCTCCTTGTCTGACACCCTTTCTTATAGGGATTTTACTGCTCTCCCTATGGAGGATAATCGTAGCTGTAGACCCATTGTAGATATCCTCTAGTATTCTTACATAATGCTCATCTACCCCCTTGTTCCGTAATGCCTGAATGACTGCTAGGGTTTCGACCGAGTCAAATGCTTTCTCATAATCTATGAAGGCTATATATAGGGGTTCAGTATACTCAGCGCACTTCTCTATCACCTGATTGATCGTGTGAATATGGTCCATTGTTGAATAACCTTTACGGAACCCTGCTTTGTTCTTTAGGTTGACTGAAATCTAAGGTTGCAGAAATTCGGTTCGCGATTACCTTGGTAAATACCTTGTAGACGAGTAAGCTGATCGGCCTGTAATTTTTCAAGTCCTTCATGTCGCCTTTCTTATGAATTAGGATGATGTTCGCGTTCTTCCAAGATTCCGGTACCATTGCGGTCGTTAGGCATTTCGTATACAGGTTTGCCAGTTTTGCCGCGCCAAAAACTGGCGCGGAGTGATTAAGCGCAGGTAAATCAGCCGTTTCAACCTCGCCTGGTCACGCGGCGAACACTCAAAGCGATAGCAATGGAAGGCGCATCTTGCGCACCAGTGGCTGAAGGCCGCTTGAAAAGCGACGAATTACCTTGAAAGATGCATCGTAGTAGAGCTTTTGCTCTGGAACTCTCCTCCGAGGTAAATAGTTCAGATTAGGGATTAGCCATCTGGTCCTCAATGGAGGCCACCAAAGCAATAAAATGGGCCAGAAAGCCACCGGGAGGGAGGAGAACCACGCCTACCGAGGATCTCGCCAGCGTCCTTCTCCGGCGCGAAGGCTTTTGGGCGCTGGTGGGCGAGCTGGTCGGCGCTGAAGGACTCGTCGGCGTGCACGTACACGGTGTAGTTGAGCACGTCGCTAACTCCCTCGTGGAAGGCGACGCAGGGCAGCAGCGCGTTCCGGAGGCGCGTCTGCTGGCTGCACAGGCCACGCACTCCCTCCTCGGCTTCTGCGACCCTGTGCTCGAAAGTGGTCGACGGGTCGCTCCACAGGCCGGAGTCGATCACTGCGCATGCGGAAACCGCTTTGCACAATCCACTCGCCGGTTCCGCGGCACGACGAAGCAGGTGGCGTCATCATATCTGAGGACAGCGGGTATGGAATGGGCTACCAGCGCTACCGAACTGCTTCCCTGGCACAACCTTGACTTCGGGAAACACACTCGTTTCCTTGGTGTTCTTGCAAGAAAATTGGCCGCGTTCGAGCTCACGGTGAACGACCACGGTCTCCTGCCACCACCAGCCATGTAAATGCTCTCTTCTCTAACCCGCCCACCTCTCATGCTCTCCTACTCCCATTCCATGCCCCCATGATAAACACGAGCAGGTTTGCTACATAACTTAAATTTTCCCGCGCACTGCTCGCGCCATTTTCTGGAACCTCTTGCTACTCTAAAACTTGTAACACTTCCGGCAGTTCCAAGCTCCCGCGAGCTCTTTTTTGTATTTTTTCGGTCAAAATGTGGTTTTGAACGCACATTTTTAATTGGTATCTAACATACACAGAACACAGTCATTTACAGTTAATAGAACACTCCGAATAACACTTCTGCAGTGATATTTTGTCGCAAATACGCCTAACGTTATCTTTTTGCTCAGCAGTGTAGACAAGTTTGGAGTGTGTCGCCAGACTGGCTGGTTAGGAAAGGTTTTGGCTATATAAACGTCCTGTTCAAGAATTCATTTGCCTTTGGCTGGGTAGCTGAATCGAGGGACAGACTGACAGGTAGACAAACACACAGATAGAAAAATCAAAATATTCGCATTTGAGTAGCCGACGAAAGACCACAGTCTTTAAAAGCAACGATTTGGCCTTATTATTTCTCATTCTTCGGCATTCGGGCCAGTGATGTTCCGTACGGGGAATTTTCTCTTTTTCGGGGAATTTACAGCTGTAATTTTGGCCAAAGGGAAAAGGGGAAGCTTTATTAGATGGAGGGAATTTCAGGAGTCGTGGAATAAAAAGGAAAAATGTTGTAAGCACACCAAACTTCGCATGATTTATTACTGTTTTTAATGTCTCTCAACACTTCGTCGGATTTGTGTTCAAATATCAGAAGTCGTGTTCCCGAAAGCCAAAAGAATCCAAGACTACTTCCAATCCGTTTCATGAAGCAAAAGGGAAAATAAAGCGAAGAATACTTAATGAGAAAGAGTTAGTAAAGAGAGAAGCGGCGGAGGCTGAAGGGCTCAGCCTGTTCGCATGTCTTCCTGTGCAATACACAAAAAAGTATTTCGGATGCTGTCAAGAAGAGATGGCGCCAGCAGTCACGGGCTAAAATAAAATTACCTCAATTACCGAACAACCAGCATATGGGAAGCGTTAGCTTAGAGCTTTAAAATGCAAAATAAGCTTTTTGTTTGGTACAAAACAAGAAATATATAGCCGAATGCTCCGGAGCAGTAGACGTAGTAACGTTTATTGCCCGCTGACACTGATTCTTGAAACAGCGTCTGCGCCCGGAAGGCTACGTAAAGTACGAGTAAGTGGCGCTGGCTAACTCCCCAAACCGAACAGGAATCCACGTAGAGCAAGGATAAAATGCAGCGAAATTTGCAGGAAATTCTTGGGAAACCTGCGGGGAAAAAGTGCTAAAAATAGGGAATTTTTGAGCCTAGAAAAAAGAATTTTTCTTCCGAGTACGGAACATTATTGATCAGGGCCGCTCATTGACGCCGAACAGCTTACTGAGGCAATTCAAGGTCAAGCACGTGTGTCCTTGGTGAGCTATTCAAACTTCCTACCGCGCTACACCTCACCACCTCCCGTGAAGCAGTACAGCCTAATAGCGTCTTGCACCACTCATCACCAATGCTAGGGAGCGCATGTACTCGACCAGCAAAGAGTAATTTACCTCAGGAATTTCGGCAATGTGACTTACATTAGCGGAACTAACGCATAAACAGGCTACTTTTTAATCGCAGGCTCTCCTGCGTCGTTTTCAACACGATGTAACATAGGCCAGGGACGTACAGGCAGGAAAAAATGAAATGTGAGCACGAAAATATGAGCCAAAAGAAGCAAAACTGAAAAATACCGTTAGTAAAGGTACCGTG
This sequence comes from Haemaphysalis longicornis, assembly GCF_048455015.1. Classification (NCBI taxonomy): domain Eukaryota; kingdom Metazoa; phylum Arthropoda; class Arachnida; order Ixodida; family Ixodidae; genus Haemaphysalis; species Haemaphysalis longicornis. The sequence continues at coordinate 176,164,551 of NW_027526361.1, read as the reverse complement.
TTGGTATGTTTCGAAAGCCTCGTGTCCCAACCTTGTTACTGTGATTATGTCACGCGTTAATTTTATCCCCAGCATCACCAGCCTATCTACGTCCGCTGCAGGGCAAAGACCTCTCCCATTAATCTCCAATTACCGCCGTCCTGCGCTAACTGCGAACAATTTATGCCCGCAAACTTCCTGATCTCATCTGCCCATCTAACTTTCTGCCGCCCCCTGCAACGCTTGCCTTCTCTAGGGATCCACTCTGTTACCCTTAATGACCAACGGTTATCTTGCCTTCGCATTAGACGCCCCGACCACGTCCATTTCTTCTTCTTAATTTCTAGTAATATGTCTTCAACACGCGTTTGTTCCTTGACCCACTCCGCGATGTTCTTGTCCCTTAATGTTGCACCTATCATCGTCCGTTCCATTGCTCGCTGAGTCGTCCTCAATTTAAGTTGAACCCTCTTGGTGAGCCTGCAAGTTTCTGCCCCGTAGGTGAGTACCGGTAAGATGCAGCTGTCATACACTTTCTTCTTCACGGAGAATGGCAGGCGGCCATTCATTATCTGATAATTTCTGCCGTATGCACTCCACCCCAATCTGATCCTTCTAATTATCTCTGCCTCGTGGTTGGGATCCGGGGTTTACAACTTGGCCTAAGTAGATATATTCGCTTACCACTTCCACTGCCTCGCCACCTATCTCAAACCGCTGTGCTGCCCCGAGGTTATTGATCATTAGTTTGGTTTTCTGCATATTAATTTTCAGACCCACGGTTCTACTCTGTTTGTCCAATGCGGAAAGCATGCTGTGGAATGCGTCCCCCGAGTTATTTAGCAAGGTTACGTCATCAGCAAATCTGAGGTTACTGAGGTATTCTCCATTAACCCTTACACCCACCTGTTCCCAATTCAATGTTCTGAATACTTCTTGTAAATATGCTGTGAATAACCTTGGGGAGATTGTGTCTCCTTCACTTGCGCCCTTCCTTATAGGTATTTTACTACACTCCTGATAGAGGATGATGGTAGCTGTGGACCCATTGTAAATATCCTCTAGTATCCTGAGCTAATCCTATACAACCAGGAAAGCTAAGAATAACCAGCTGAACCTTAGCTCACGCTGCGTACCGTAAAAACCCGCGTATAATACGAACCCGCGGATAATACGAGGTGTAATTCATGGACATCAAAATCAGAAAAAAAAAATTTCATCCGCATATAATGCGAGGTAAAGAGCACAGAAAACATTTATTTGCACTGCAGTTACCGTTCAGTCATTGTCAGGTTCGCTGCCGCTGTCTCCTGTAGTCGCCTTGTCGGAAATGTCTTCCCACAGAAAGTGGTCCTCAGTGCCATCAAAGGTGTTCGAGATGCCGTATTTCTTAAAAGAGCGACTGATGAGCTCCTCTGGGATGCTGGCCCACGCATCCGCGATCCAGCCACAAAGCACCGCTGGAGAAGCCCGCGTCAGCCATCCGGTAGCTGTCACTTACGGGTCTCCTGACCTCATCCACTCTTGGTAGCAGGACCTGATGCAGTCTTTGAAAGGCTTGTTGATGCAAACGTCTAGCGGTTGCAGCTGGGATGTCATTCCTCTTGGAATGACAATGAGTTCGGTGCGGGGTTCGCGCAACAACTTCTTCACGGAATCAGCCAGGTGGCAGCGAAAGGCGTCCAACACGAGCACTGACGGGAACCCCCAACAGTGCTCCAGGCCGCCCACACCACACAGATTTTATCCAGTCAAGCACCAGTTGCTTTCTTCACCCGCGAACACTGCCTTCGGTGACGCCGAACTGCCGTCCTGCGGCGCAGTTCCTGATGGTCTCGGCACATAAAATAACGTTTCTTTTAATTGCACCCGAATACTGCCTTCGTGCACCCGACATCGTGATAGACTTGCGCGGTGAACGTGCCGATCCTTCGCGTGGTAAAAACAATCAAAATGGCGCCGGCTGAGAGAGCCTCAGAGAAGCAGCAGCCAGCTAATGCCACCGCAAGACGGCGCACCCTCCGCTGAAACCGAACCAAAACTTGGGGATCCACATATAATACGAGGCACAAATTTTACATAGTAAAATTTGGAAAAAAACCTCGTATTATACGCGGGTTTTTACGGTATATCCTGGCATAGCCGAGCTATGTCACTGCCAATTTTTTCTCCAGTATTCGGCGTCCCCTTCGTTCACTCAGTTACAAGGCAAGGCAACGCCGTGAAACCACAATAGCGGACACTTGAGTGCTGAGCTCTTAAAAATGTAGAGCTCTTCCATAGCTTTGTACATGTAAGTCCAGCGACGCTGTGTTGGTGGATAACTATACTGAGTTTCCTATGTAATATGTTATCTGTTATGTCAGAGTTGCTAATTCTCATATTATTTGTTTGGGGATAGTTCCGATTTCTTCAGACAGTTTCACCAAAACGTAAACACGATTTTTTTCGACCTTAGCATGTGTATATTCGTAAGTGCGGGGCACGCACGAACCAACCAGCGCTCGTTAACGCTCCCTGCATGCCGGCCGACTTTTCAATGTCACACGAGCTCCTGCCTTAAGCACTTGCAATAATACGTGCGAGTAGATAGCGCAAAATTTAATTAGAAATGATTTGAAACCTGAAGCCCAACTGCGTAAGACTTCTTGTTTATGGGTTTTTTGTTTTCTTTGAGAGCGCAGTTTTATGCGCCATGGCATTACTCACACGCGCCAAAAATGAGCTTGCTTTGAAACGGTTCTTGCCTTTCCCTCATTGGCGATAATCAATAAATCCACGCGGAGAAACTTAGCTCGCTTGATTTTAATGTTCGCTATGGCGAACGCCTGTCTACTGGGCGGCTGCGGCGTACATCTCCTGCCACAGGCGGAGGGCGCAGCCGATGGTGGGCCTCATCGGAGCAGCGCGCCGTATGCCTTATGTATGGGCGCCTATGCTTCATTGGTTTGAAACATTTTCTAGCAACTCTATTATGGGCAGCATTGGACACCGTCTACATTTCTTTTACCCAAGTAGGAATGCTATGAAGAGTCCTCCGACGTCTCACACTATCAAAGGCTGCTAATTAGACCTGCCGCGGTGACTCAGTGGCTAAGGCGTTGCGCTGCTGAGCACGAGGTCGCGGGTTCGATTCCCGGCCGCGGTGGCCGCTTTTCTGATGGAGGCGAAAAGCAGAAACGCCCGTGTGCACGAGATTTCGGCGCACGTTAAAGATCCCCAGGTGGTCAAAATTAATCTGAAACCCTCCACAACGGCGCGCCTCATCGCCTGCGTTGCGTGGGTGCGGTAAACCTTGGAATAAATCAATCACTCCGATGTCTTTTGCATCCTACGATTACTCTCCCTCAGTTAGGCTCATCATTAGCCCTTTGCAACATGCTTTTTTTAGCCTTTATGGTATTCTCCATGTCACATAAGACAAAATTTTGTTCTCATAATCAATTCCCAATAAGTTAATTTCAAAATCATTATAATAATCACAACTTTCGCGTCTCATGCCTAATCAGCAAAGACTGGTTTTTAGGCAGATTCTTATTTTGTTCCTTGTGCTTCTCTCGCTCAAATTCAATATATGAGCACAATTTAAAACTTAAGACGGGCTTTTGTTGTGTTCCTGCAGCGCCTAGAAATGCCTATTTTGTCGTTTATGCCTAAATGCTTATAAATCTATATGAGCGCCTATTTTCTAAATCGGCGCCTATATGAATACTATTTAGCCTTACGTATCCGTTTCGAGTGGAGTTAGAGATTGTTATTCCTGTCGCCAGGCATGTTACCAGGAGGCCTATTCCTCTATTGCAACCTGAGTACCGGAAAACGACCGCTATCAGCTGCGGAATGGGCGCGCTCATTCTCAGTGACAAGAAGAACAATTCTGAATCCAAAAATATAGAGATGATGGTAGGTGTCTACTGTTTCCGCAATTTCCACAGTGATTGTTAGGCTACGTTCAATGTGCTCTAAAAATTTCTTCATACATGTAAACTGGCACCCTTCTTTCTAGAAGGACTCTCAAATCCAATTGTACTTTGTGCATCGAACATGCCTTTTAGCAGACCACTGCTATTTGGAGAGCCAACGGCGAAACATCACTGCGCAAGTGCATCTCTTACGCCTTAACTCTTTCGTTACCGTGGGAAAATGCGCGACTTTTCATAGGTTTTATTACATATTTTTTGTAATAAATAATATAATGGTGATAGTGTAATGATATATATCAATAGAAAGCTAAGTAAACATATCTTTGAAATGTGTCATTTTTAAAAAATAAAATCAGAACGTAATATACGAAAAAAATCTTAAAATACAACAATAATTGAAAATTTCATAGAAAAGTTATAGTAATGTGGTCACTACATAAAAGTAGTAAAAATGAAAAATATTCTGAAATATACAAAGCGTTTGCGTACCCGTCCTGTACATTACAGAAAAGTTTCAATGCCCCAGCACAGAAAGTATACGAGTTACACTTTTTTATTTCCTGCCCAGTAGAAATTGCCTTGTTCGACTAGGTGGCACAGTTTTATCTACTCATTGTACAAGGTTGCCATACACATAAACACAGCAAATATGAGTAAAAAGAGAACGGAATGGGCTATGTTTTTTTGCGCTGTTTTGCCTAGATTATGTACCGACATGCCCAGTTTCCCACGTTATTCATGCATTATACCTTTTGCCGTCTTCCGTAATTTTTCAACATTTTTCTTATTTTTTATTTTTTCAAAATTTCGAAAGACAAATTATCTACATTTACGTAAATACAACAATTACATTTGCAACTTTCGCAAAATATGTATGGAAATGCAAGGCGTTCCACGGTTCTCCATTTTCGGAATTTTATATTTTAACACGAAAGCGTTTTATGCCGGGGTCCACCAAGATCTCACGCCGTCATATCCGCCACGGAAATGACATCGCCAGAAAAACTTCAATTGACGTGGCTGCGCCTGAATTCCAGCCACGACCTCTTTCGCCGCCACGGGAGGTACGAAACGCGCTCCCGACTGCGCTATCAACGGACGCCTGAATAGGACGACGAACGCGCCTTGTATCCCATAGAGTTTCATACTAATATATACTAGAGGGAAATCTGGCACTGCATTCGCGGGCCGCCGTGGGCGGCGCCATAGCAGCTAGCGACGTTCCTCGCCTCCTTGGCTTGGTTATCCACATGGCTTCTTTTTTGTCTTGAAGGCAAAAGGGGTAACATTGTTTTTTTATTCATCTTCCATGAAGCTTCTAAATGATCCCTGACAAATAAATCTTTCTGGAGCTCCTATTTATAATAACAGAACGAATTCGATTAACGTTCCGCAGCAATATTGTTGCATTTTTGCAGCCAAAGCCAACTTTTCAACCTGTTCGTGAGCCATGCCAAGGACAAGTGGAACGTTCCTGCTCGGTACAATGAAGGCACGCTCGCTGAAGCGCGGCTCCCCTAGACAGTGGCGCCAGATTTCCCTCTAGTGTATATTAGTATGAAACTCTATGTTGATGATGATGATGATGATTAGTGGCTTTCCCTTTGAATCGGGGCGTCGGTTGTCAGCAACCGACTTGCCGGTTTTATTACGTTTACTTGCTCTACTCCCAGCTAACCTATAGATTTGCTTCCTCCCTCCCATTTCTCCCTCTTTTCTGTTTTAAACTCATCGCCCCCACCCCCCTTTTGTCTCCCCTCGCTGTTCTAAATTCTCGTCCGCATGATTACGCCGCCTTCGTACCCATCCCTTCCCTACTTTTCCTCCACCACCACTCCAGTCGCCTCTTCGTCACCTCTATGGCCTTGAAGTTGAGGTTCCCCCTCGCCCCAAATCCCAAAGCCTCCGCCAGCGTCGTTTCCCCCTCACCCCGCGGTGGCCATATCTCTGTGCAGCTCCTCTTCAGATGGTGCTGCCATCTAGGAGAGGCGAAGCGAAGTAGTGCATCATGACGCTAATGGGAGCCGACAGCTGGCGCTTCAATGCCAGCGCCTACGTGTACGGAGAAGCCGCAGCGTACGCTGCGGAGAAGCCGACTTCGGATGTCCCGCTCGTGACACGGTCCGCTGCTCTTTTCGCTGCAGTCCCTGCGAATGAAACCAAACGGGTTGTCAGCAAATCGTTTGGTGAACACACGGTTCACCAAACGATTCGCTGACAACCCGTTTGGTTTCATTCGCACGGACGGACGCACGGACCTGTGGTTTCAGTCGGATTTACGCAATGTTCCGGAGCGTGCCATCCAGTGTCCAACGTTGATGCGTCTAACGGTGCCATAGCGAAGAAATATAAACAGAGATTTGCACGTTCATATTGACGCATAGTAAATATTCAACTGCTCCTGTGAAGGCACATTTCACTTTCGTGTTTTGACGGTTCCTGTGCAAGAGGGATCAACCCCATTTTTTCTTAATGCGTAGCATTCTTTGCCGAGTATCCCCACAATCAGGACCGCCTAACGCCCTGCATTTCCTCAATAATGCAGTTTTCGGGAAAGTTCTACCTGTAATCGTCATATCAGCGTAAATCGAGATAATTGGTCGAACGAAATTTCAGAAATCTGAAAAAATAAGAAAAATATAAAATAATTGCGGAAAATTGCGAACCCTGTAAAGCCCTGCATTTCCACAATAGTGCAGATTTCGGATAAGTTCCAAGTGTAATCGTTATAACAACGTAAATGGATATAATTGATCAGACGAACTTTTAAGAAACTAAAACATAAGAAGAATACTTAAAAATTAGGGAAATGACAAAACGTATAACGTATGGCATTTCCACAATGCTGCAGATTTCGGGAAAGTTTCCCCTGTAATCGTTATAATAGCGCAAATGAAATAAATGGTTTAACAAAATTTAAAAAAAATAAAAAAATAGGAAAATATAAAATAATTATGAAAACTGGCGAACAGTGTAACATCCTACAATAATGCAGATTCTGTCTGTAAACGCTACAATAGCGTAGAGGAGATAACTGGACGAACGAAATTTTGAGAAACTAAAAAACTAAACAAATATAAAATAATTAAGAAAACCGGCGAACCGTGTAACATCCTGCATTTCCACAGTGGAACATTTCGCGAATGTTCCACTTCGAATCGTTGTAATAGCGTAAATTGAGATAATCGATCGGACGTGATTTAGAAAAACCAAAAACTGACTGTAATAACTCCCACTCAATACACGCGGCACAAGAATGCTACGCATTAGTAGATAACTATCCGAATTTCTTCAAAAAAAATTTTTTTTTAGTTTTTCTAAATTCCTTGTGACCAGTTGTCTCAATTTACGCCATTTTAGCGATTACAGCTAGAACTTCCGCGATATCTCAATTTTTGTGGAAATGCAGGGCATTACAGGGTCGGCAAAGAATGCTACGCATTAAAACTCCAGTGTTCGCCGTATTGTGGCAACGCTTGCTAGGAACGAGAAAAACACGTCATAGCGTACGCCCCTCGTTCGTTCGTCCTCGTGTTAACGGGCGCATGTGCTCTCTGCCGTAGACGAGCCGCGACTTGAATGTGTAAACTGCTGTAAGCAGGGACGTAGCCAGGGGGGGGGGGGGGGGGGGGGGGGACACCGGGGCCCGTGCCCCTCTCCTCCCCCCCGAAATGTTTCGTTCCAGGTTGGGGTACGGTTTAACTAGCCTGAAGAACCGGCTGAAGTCCCCTACAGGCGCTGAACCTGCAGTTTTAAGGACATTCTTGCTCATATAAATCTGAAAACAAGGGCTACGTCAACGTCTGATCCCTGTGCCCGCTCCAGATGCTGCACATCTCAACATATACAGCCCGGCTGCATTTCGCGCCGGATACACCGAGCTGCGCCGGGAAGCTGCCGCGAGCCCATCGAGGCACTCCCGCTGTTTCGCTGGCGGAACAGCACGGCCGGGAAATGGCGGAACAGTGGGAAAAGCGTCACATAGGCATACATGTTGTCTTGATTTTAGCGTGTTATGCCTTGTCTTTACACTGGTACAAAGTACAATCACATGACGGGGCATGTGACTGTATTTTGTTCAGTAAACTATCAATCCTTGATATGTTCATTTTTCTACCAACATCAAATTTCATTGACTATTCCAGTTCCATAATTTTTGCGGTATGAAAAGCGTTGCTCTGCCAGTCTTGTATTTCCTCCGCATCAACAAAACTGTACAATTCCCTTTATTGCGAGCTTTGTCTTTGTGGCACTATTCCATTGTTTCATTGACCTCCCTCTTGGTTAGAATCAGCATTCTGTACTTGCTTACCCAGAGTTTTTCTGAAGCCATGTCTGCTCGATTTAACGGATAGAAATAGCATGAAATTTTAGAAACGTGCAACAAGCTCAACGTTCAACATAAGTGCAATAAGGACTCCTCTTAGCGTAAGTTAACTATTCACGTTAGCAGCCCAAAAAATAACAAAAGGCGATGACTTAATGACGAAGCCGACGTTTGCTAGCTTCACTGCCATAATATACGAATGTGCCGCACGTACAGTCCACTGCGATTCGAAGGTTAACGCGGGAAAGCTACTCTTTCAAATCAAACCGACAGAACACCAGCTTTAGTCAATCTTCCATGCCAGTTTCTTTATCGTCGGCGTAGATAAAAGGTAACGAAGTCTGTGCTTGATAACCACGAATGTGAAGCTAGAAACACAACACGTGGCAAATCAGTCGTGCCGGCCATTGTTGTAAAATAGAACAGCCAGCAAGGGAGAGAAGAGGGCGAAATCTTGATTTTCATAGTTCAACCCGTAGGACCGTGGCACGCGTGGCCGCTCAATGATGGGGCGAGAACCTTGAAATCGTGCTCGACTGTACTTCATAGCTGATAAGAAAACTTAGTAGTCCCTTTTATAAAGGAGAGAGGGAAGGCTCTTTATTGAAAAAAAGAGTTTCGCCGACGTTTGCCATCGCCTTACCGACCCCTTCTAAAGGAAAATCTAAAGCACGCGAGTTTTGATACCCAGTGTTGGCCTCAACTTCCGCCTGACGAACTTCGGGGACCGCGCGCTACTCACGAGCACACTTATGATCACGCTAACGAGCGCATGCCCGCATAACCGCCTGCTCTCCAAACGAACGAATCACCCGCGGCCTATCCACAGACCGGCGAGCGGGAATTTAGGTCATCATCATCATCACCATCATCATCTACTGTGGGCTTTACTGTTAGCGTTAAGCGTACGCAAATGGCATGTTAAAGTTAGTCATTTCAAGCTTCGTTTGTAAAACAACGTGCAAGAAGCCTTGCCTACCTATTTCCCCGTTCAATCTTTCGGTCGTCCGCGGGACCCCCCCACCCGGTAAAAATTGCTGGCTACGCGCTTGGCCTGTAAGTGATCACTGACTCCACACGGCCCGGCCGCGGCTAGTTCGAATGGCCGAGGAAGATTCGAGATGCTCGGCGTGCAAAGCATCCGCTGAAGACGATACGTCGCGTTTGCAGAGTGGCGCACGAAAGCGTCGACGAAAAGGACGAGCTCACTCCATCCTAGCTCAACACAACGCCGTTGCAATGTTATGCAGCTTACGTCAATCACGACGGTACTAAAAGTCAACTTTGTGTCTGTCCATGATCACCAACAACAGCTTCGCCATTCAACTTTTGCGCGTCACTGCAAGGTTCTCTGAATTCGTTCAGCGCCTGTTTTTGTTGTGCCGCAATTTAATTGTGTCATGAATATATAACATAAAGTAGTCATTTTATAATAAGTATTCCCTGCTTTCAAGTATCCTTTTCATGCGTTTTTCACTATATGCGACGCCAAGCAAGTGACAGTGGTCGTTGAACATGGCTGTGGGCAGCGCGCTTGTTGAATTAAACCTATGGCTCGTAATTAGTCCACAGGTTTTATGGGACAAGTGCACCGTTATTTTCACCTGTTGGCGTTTTTCTGCCACCGTAAACAACATTTCTGGTTTCCTGTCGCGTGCACAGGTCGCGCTCGTCTTCATTTGAATTTATTTGCATTTATGTGGATGCAGCGATGGATGCAGCGGTGGATGCAGCGATGGCGTAGAGGTAGAACACCCGCCTCGCGTGCAGAAGGACCGTGGTTCGAATCCCGGTGCCGGACAATTCCCACCGGATTAAAAAAAAAAAGAAAAAAAAATCCGCGTATTGATGGAATTGCACAAAGGGGCTTGGGGTGCGGCCTGACCCCGGCGACCATTGCCGGTAATGCACTCCCTCACCAGAGCAGGATTGGCCACCCTGGTGCAGTAACGGCCACAACCTCCCATGAACACGCCAATTAACCCTCGGCCCTCAGTCCCCAGCGGCTGGGAAGCAACTGACCACGGCGGCGGTCAGACCTGTGACGCAGCAGAGGGTGCTAAGAATGCCTGGATCCGGACAGGCCGCCAATGGAATCTGAACCTGGCAACGTTTAACGTGCGAACCTTATAAAGTTAGATGGGCAGATGAGATCAAGAAGTTTGCGGGGATAAATTGGTCACAGTTGGCACAGGACCGAGGTAATTGGAGAATAATGGGAGAGGCCTATGCCCTGCAGTGGGCGTAGATAGGCTGGTGATGATGATGATGATGCATTTATGTGAAACTTTAAGGCGCCCATGTTTACGACGCTGGAGGCCTAAAACGATGTTCTGTCCGCCAATTTTCGGCGCTTAAAACGCGCTGTTGTGATGACTAGAAATAAAAGTCTCTACCCATCCCCTCCGATACCTATGATACCGCTGTATCCAGCCCCTACAGGTGGCGCTGCGGAAAACGGCAATGGCGGACGAGACGGTGATCAGGCCCCCGTAGCAGCATGCGCGCCAGCATCAGTAGCGGCCTAAAATCCTGTAGTTCTGCTTGAAACAGCTACTTTCTAAAACAAAATAAACACAGGTATACGGTGCTGATTGCGAGGCAACATTCCATTCGTTTCAGGCTGTCGTAGCGGTGTAAAAAACGCTGCGTGCGAGGCAGTCCGCTGTGCATGGCTCAGGCCGCACGGCAGTTGTTTGAGAACAATCCCGGCTCATTGCGCAAACAACCTGCGACACAATGTGCACCGCTTAAGTTTTGGGATATTATTCCAGTGAGCGTCATCGCAGTGTGCGTTTTACTTTAAACTTGTTCATTTCTTCCCTGTGTACATACTACACAGAAGCCCATCCGTACCATGCGCGGGCGATATGTGCGTATTGCGGTGTTTTGCTTGGCTGCAGTAAAGCCTAGTTATGACTTTGGGCAGTAAAACCGCAAAGACGAGGCTCCCATTACGTCATATCAAGGGTTATACAAACGAACGTGCTAGCATTATATGAAATAAAGTATTATAAGCCTACGTATTTACGCGTGCATGTAGCATACACTGGCGTGTGATATTGAAGCGTACATGAAAATACAGACAGTAGTTTACGGGTGCGCTTTTGGGTTCTGATAATTAATTTAAGAGACATCTATTGGCTTAAATTACGTTATCTTCATTTGACAGCCGGTAAGATTATTAAGGGTGCCGATGCTTGTTACCGAAACAAAAACGGGGGTTACCATATGCATTCAAGTGCGCGCACTTGAACAAGTTTTAATATTATCATTCCTAAAGCATCTTGCTTCAACATGATTATTCCAATATAAATCAATAATCAATCAATAAATCAATATCCGCATGACCACATTTGCTTCTCACCTTCGTGTGCAACAAGTTTTCATGTGTTTCTTGTTTGCGAATAAAAGCAAGCGGGTTGAACAGCCTCTGCTGCTTATTGTTTGAAAGCAGTGGAATTGAGCCATTCTAACAACAGATAAGTGAAGAACGATTGAAACATTATGCGGCAGTAAATGTAAATAGTATCCGAAAATGACGATCACAAGGTTATACAAAAATCCTACAATATCGGCGCCCTGACAGCAAAGAACTAATAAATGTGGTACCCGTAATTCAGTAAAGAATAATTTCAGCACCACGTACGCACGCGTGGGTCCGAAAGACCCGTTTTACTCTGCAACAGACACCGATGAGGCCCAAAACTCTTTCATTTACCCGCAGCTTCTATAGCTTCAAGAAAGTTGAGATAATCTGCAAGCTCGTTCAGCCCATATTTTCCGATTATTTATACGGCATTGTAGATTACTATACTGGCGACTGCTATTTTTCTTTTGCATCTTCGAGGCCGCGCTGATGCCGCCGGCCGTTTCCGCCGGAGCGACCGGTCCGCCGATCATCGTCTCCCGGCTTCGGACAAATTCCGCGCGGCGTCACTAGCGTCGCTGGAAAGAGCGAATACCGTGTTACAGCGCGTATACGATAATCTACCACTGGGGCACCAGTGGTAGGGTTGCGCGATGTCTCCTCCCTTTGCGCTAGACCCGCAGGCGCCACCGATGAATGTCGGCAACGACGCCCACGGTAGGCTTACCGTCACCGGCGTGATTCCCTCCTTCTCCTGCTGCCCTCTCCAGCTCCTGGCGCGATCTTCTTGTGCCTTCTCCCGGGAAGGCGATCTTCATGAGCGTGTCCGTGTAGAGTTCGAACGGACCGTAGCACACTGTAGTGCGGTTCTTCGACTGGGGCGTCGCCTCGTCCACCAGTTGCGCCAGCGTGAGGGCCGGGTACGTGACGGCCGGGACGAAGCCAGGGTGGGAGTCGTCCTGGGGCGCCTCCGTGACATCCGACGACACCTTGGGCCGCGAGTAGTTGCGCAGTTGTGCGAAACACAGGGTCACGATGAGCAGCTCGAGGATCCGAGCGAGCCAGTGGCGCCGCAGCGCCTGTAGCCACAGCACTCGCCGAAACACCAGGCCCGTTTGCCGCAGCATCGGAAGTGTCTGCACGGTGTGGCGCAGCTTGTTCGTTATTCCACGGAAGAGAGCTTGAATACCTGAGCATTTTGTTAACACGACAGTGTTTTATGCCGCGGGTCCACTAAAATCTCACTTCGTCATATCCGCCACGGAAATGACATCGCCAGAAAAACTTCAATTGACGTGGCTGCGCCTGAATTCCAGCCACGACCTCTTTCGCCGCCACGGGAGGTACGAAACGCGCTCCCGATTGCGCTATCAACGGACGCGTGAATAGGACGACGAACGCGCCTTATATGTTTCCTTTATTATAGTGCTGCCATCTAGGAGAGGCGAAGCGAAGTAGTGCATTATGACGCTAATGAGCGCCGACAGACAGTTGGCGCCTCGATGCCAGCGCCTACGTGTTCGGAGAAGCCGCAGCGTACGCTGCGGGGAAGCCGACGGTCCGTTGCTCCTTTCGGTGCAGCGGACCAAACGATTCGGTGACAACCCGTTTGGTTTCGTTCGCACGGATGGTTTGCGCTCGTGTGGTTTCAGTCGGATTTACGCAATGTTCCGGCGCGTGCAATCCAGTGTCTAACATTGATGCGTACAGCAGTGCCATACCGATGAAATATAGATAGCGATGTGCAAGTTCATATCGATGCATAATAAACATTCAACTACTCCTGTGAAGGTACCTTTCGCTTTCGTGTTTTACCTATTCCTATGGAAGAGGGAACAACCGCATTTTTTGCACAGTATTTAATTCAGATTGCAACCAGAGGGAAAAGGTGGTGGTGGAAGAACAAAACATTTTTGAACAGTGATGTGGAGCTGGTTAGTGGACGGGATCTCAAGCCCAGGACTCCATCAGTGCGGCCGGCCGTCTTCGCTCTTGCACCGAGCCAGAGCTGCCTACTCAGGTTTGAGCTGGCATGCTCACTGCTCGTGCTTAGGAAGGGAATGGATCAAGGTTGCTTAAACTGGCGTGCCCAGACCACACGGTGGATTGTAGCTATGGTGCCGCAGCTATGGGGGCTGTAATACAGTGGCGTGGAATGGGGCTGTGAAAATGAGCTGTTCGAATGTGTCAGACGGAGAATCCTTGTTTTTGTTTTGTTAGCTGCTCGGTTGAAGTCGACACACACTGCCTGTGGCTGCCATCCTCCTTCTCGCCCTTGTTTGTGGCGCTATAAATTCAAGCACGCGGAAAACCAACTTGCCTAAGCATGAGCTTTTAGATTTTGTGCAGTCATTCGGACTAAGTGGGGTGGCTGTCTCGACCGTCCTAACAGAACAGACTAGAAGAGCTATTTTTTGCGAAATGAGTGAAATCCACGTGAACTGAATTCAGAAACAAGCGAAAATTTGTGACCGGGCCTAAATGCAACGCTGTCAAAGCTATAATATAACATGTTGAACATATCAGCTAGGGGAAGCCAGCTGTGGCAGCGCAGCATTTAAAGGGACACTGAAGTGATTTGTAAACATTGCGGGATTACTAGCGCAAATTGTAGTTCGGAGTCCGTAGGCATTGTTTCGACCACTCTGGCCGCGTTTACGCGAATTTATTTAGTAGAAAAATCAATTCGAAAATGCTGTCCTCCTCTCTTTACGCTCGCCCATTTTCTGTGGCGTTTTCGTGTGACGTCAGCAGGAGATGAGCTGGAAAATGGCTGCGCTACTGCAAGGTTCGCCGACCAGCCGACCTACCGATCGAGTCAGTCGGCCCAGCGTTTCGTCCGCCGGCCGCCGACGGGTCGTCGCAATTCGCTCGCTCAATTGAAACTAAGCCACAACCAACACCTTTGTGAATGAAAGAATGTGCCTTTCCTTACTTTGTTAGTTTGTACACTGTGTCAAACTCAGAGTCCGGGTCGCTCCACACAAGCGCTGCACAAGTGCACATACGATGCTTCGCTGACTTTACGCTAGTAGGAAAATCTAAGGCCAATTGAAGGCGGGAGAAGAGTCGGCGAAGTCAATATAGGTACTAAGAAAATAAAATCACCTGAAACTTTTACCGTACAGCGCAAAACTAGGGAGCAGGAAGCACTTTTTGCGCTGGGTAAACAAGCACAGCGGTCAGCAACACGACCGCACATCTGCGAACGCTTTTCCGTCAAAGAAATGCAATTGCTAGACGTGATATATTGTGGAAGTTTGGGGGACACTTACTCCAGGAGTGATATACAACAAATAGTCACATAAAGTACTTAAAATGCTTAAAATAAATAAAAGTGTAAACTGGTCATACATTATAAACCTTATATATCCAATGCGGCCAGAGCCGGCTCGTGGCCTAGCGGTATGAGGTGCTGGAATTAGTTTTGAAAGTCGCGAGTTCGAATCCCCTAGGGTACGTGCATTTTTTTTTGTAAGTTGATTTTTTCGTATGCGGCCGTATTTTTCTGAACTGAGTTCACCATTTTTGGGCCGTAACGTTCACTGCTCCACGAGCGAGATCGCAGAACGCGCGCATACTGACAATGACGCGCTAGCGAGTTCTCGTTGGCGTGCTGTTGCCACAAGCACCGACTGCTTGCGGGCAGTGGGCCCAGGCCTGAATCAGCACACCCTTGGCCTGGTGCGAACTAGATTTTTACGAACAGACATGAGTGAGGCAAGCTCCGAATATGCGGGAAAAGTGCATGGCATTTGAGAGTCTGCGGTGACGCGGAGGGCGTTCATCCACTGCGTAGGCCTCGTCTAGTGATTTCTGCGATTCCAAGCCGCCCTGGGAGGTTTATCTTAGACATGTGACAGCCGACAACATGGCAGAAGCGCGGTACGGCGATAATTGAGAAATCGAGAATGCCCATCCAACAACGCCATCAGATGTCAAGCGTGTTGTTTTACAGAACCGAAACCGAAACCGAAACTTTTGATTGCTAACCTTGGGCATCGTCCAATCACGGTGCCCCCCCCCCCCCCCCTCCTGACGTCACAGCCTGTAGTTGGTGCGGCCGCCGCAAACCGCGCATAGTAGTTTTTCTTCTTTCGCGCTTTGTAAAATAATTACCGATTTGTCAACCGGATAAACAATGAATAGTGTGTTAATTTGAGCCAGTCTACACAGTGCAAGCAAAAACGGGAGCTTGACAAATTCACTTCAGTGTCCCTTTAAGTCCGTTAGCAAACAAATTGCTTGTTTCAGAAATTGCGCTCAGTTAAATTGGACTCAGTTCGAAAGAAAGCTCCGGAGTTATATTGTTACAAAGCGCACGTTTCCCCTTCCAAGCAAATTTCGAAAGACCAATTCGGCATGTTGAGCGTACTAAGGATGTGAATGTCCAAGAAGCGCGTCCGCATCCACCTCTTCTAAGCTGAAGTTTTCGCTATACGCGCCAAAGCTGTGCCTGCGGTAGCATACACGTGAGGTAAGAAGGGTTAGTTTGGTGCACTTGCATTTCTTTAAAGGGACAGACAACCGATTTTTGTCTAGTACATATTGTCTATCCCAAATGGAAGGGCATCACTTAAAGCACCCTGACGAGAAACGGTTTTGCTAATAACGCCCAAGAACTTTTGAAATCGAAATTTTTATATCTACGAGTCGTATGTGTCCCTCCCAAAAGTAATGCTGGCAACTAGGACATAGAGTAGCTCGGCAACAAACTTTTGTCTGTATGCGAAGTGAAAAATGATATTTAAAAACTTGTCCCCAGCTAAAAAAAGTTTGAATCGCAGGCTTTCCTGTTTCGTTATGTGTTTTTAATGTAACGGTTTATTTTGCACGAATGCGCCATCTGTTGGGATAGACGATAGGTAGAACTGGCTTCACGTTGTGGAGGTGGGAAGTTTGATTCTCCCCGGGCGCGACATTTTTTTTTAAAGCTGCCATTGGCATATTGAGAAACTGAAATCAAATATTTTGGCAGAACAAACGCCCCTGACTGAGGCAGAATCGTCAAAGCTCCTTCGCCGGGTCTGTTCACTGAACGCTGCCGGTGAGTCTGGGCATGGAGGCTCAGTTAGCCACACTGAGAGCCACCCAGCGACGGCGGGCGGCGTGTCTTTAAAAATTTCAAAATAATGTTTAGAAATCATTTACAATTTAACCTTGTACAAATACTTGTGTTAAAAAATTTTCAATGCGTAAATAAAAGTTTCAGCAGTTACAGTAGCTGCTAGGTTTGCAGGTCACGTGACAGGGACGCATATTGTAGTGTCAAGTTTCGACACTACGAACCGCAACCCTTCCGATTTCAGGAAGTTTGCTGCCAAATTAAAGTAATTTCCGCCAATTTGTTTAAAAATTACTTGTGGTTACCGGGCTATATAAAACGCTGTCTTTCTAATGAGCTAGAGAACATAAACGCCACAAAAATCGGTTGCCTGTCCCTTTAACCTGCGCTAGAATGTCGCACCCCCACGGCTTCTCGTTTCCAGCCTCCGTCAAAACAACCGCCTCTGTGGCTCTTTGAGTGGCGTACATACAAAAGGGAACAAGGAAAGCGATAAAAAGTCGCTGTCACAGATGGCGCAAGCATAATTTTTGCTTCAACGCTCGGCCGCGATTGTGGAATGTAGAATATCCGTGGCTCATTTGCATTGGTTTACGTCACTATGCATGCCGCTTCGGCGGCTTATCACAGCGTTTGTACGTCACGAAGGACCATGATTTCACAATTTTGAGTCGGGAGAAGTCGGGAGAAAGAAAACCGAGAACAGCGCCTTTCTAAGGGTGAGACAGCGGAACAAAGCCTTCCTGATGTGCTAGCTTGGGGCTACACCACCGCGCGACACAAGCGCAGACGCCGAAACCATCCGGCTTGGGAGCTTAGAGATTACCTTTTTGTAAAGATTTAAACTAAATAGTTTCGTAAGTTCGAGAATTGCGAGAATGCTCACAGAACTTTTATAATCGCTATTTTTCAAAACTAGTTGCTCCATTCGTCTTTTGTGATACCTGTTAAAACACAATCGAATTGGTATTCGCAGACCCATTCGTGACAAGCAGTGCGTAAAAGGTGGCTGTTCTCTTGCGGCCAGACGTCTGTAAGTGGTCTGTAAATTTGTTTTCTCGCCCTGCAAACCAATCCTTAACGTATCTTTGCCGTATGTACACTTAATTCCGTCGGGTCCGGGCTACCCAGGAGGTGCTGTCGAACAAGTTAATCAAGCCGTGCGAAGTAATTGCGGAATGTACGCGAAGCTGAACCAAAACAGGCCTAAAACAACCGCCGCTAAAGCAGACGACAAAGCCGTAACGCCGACGCGCCCGCCGGTGAGCAGTGACATCCGCGCGGGGAACGCTGGGTGAATTCGCTGCGCCATAAGTAAAACTCCACCCCCCTCCCCCCCTTCCCCCCCCCCCCCCCCCCACCCCCCGCCGACGCCTCCGCCGCGTTGGGAGTTTATTGTTCCGCACACCGCGAAAGAACCGTTGGCTGGTAAAGGTAGAAAGCTTTGCTTTAAAAACAAGGCGTCTCTTTACTAGAAGAAGCCACGGGTCGACACAAGTCGGTAGGTCTAATTTATGGTTGGCCGAATCCACCACCGCGGCTGCGGCACGCGTGAAGACGCGTCGTGCGTCCAGAGGAGTGTCCCCTTGTCGTTATCTCCCTTCGGTGTCGAGCGCTTACGCAGTCTGTTTTAAACATCGTCGATGTATATGACACGTGCTAACGGACTATGGTATTCTTCGACGCCGCAGAGAGAAAATATTGTTCCGTTTAGGTGAGTCTCTCTTTCCATGTAGCCTTTAGCGACATTATGGGTATAATGGGACTGAAGGTAGCGCAAATTCTAGGGAGGACAGCGTTGGCGTTGGCCGAAAGGTCACCATAATAGGAGGTCTGCAAGTGTGCACGTCTTATTTTCACATTGAACATAGCAGCAGCGCTCGGTCCTATGAATTTTCATCAAGGGTTCTGGCGACAAGCAAGCCTTCGTGCAACTTTTCCAGGATGCCTATACGGACAATTTCCTTACTTCACAGACTATGAACAGCGCCTATATACGCGCACTGCGGACAGCGAGCTAAAAGGGTCGTATCGGCGTATAGGTTAGATAAATTAAGCATTTGCCCTAAAAGAGCCAACCGCAGCGCTTAATGCGCCCACTGACGACAGCTCCGTAACGATTTCTGTTCCATTCCAGCGAAAAAAAAAGTATACAAACGTAATTAACTGAGCGGTTCCTTTAAACCTTGCATTTGCGAAAAAAAAAACGAAAAAGAAATCCCGAATGAACCTGGACTTCAACACATAGCCTCTGTGCAGATGTGAGAGGCGGTACCTTTGCGTCACAAAGGCACGCACACTCTTCTGTGTAAAGGTTGACAACGAATATGTGCTGCCGTGCGTATAACCATTAGATCATAGTTGGTTAAACACTCCGACATTCGCTTCAACGTCTTGGTTTGCAATAATGGCTGTCGATAAAGTTACCCTTTCATTCTATTATCTAATGCGCCAGGCTAAAATGTTAGTTATCATAGTGTACGCATCCCACAACTGCTTTCCTCTTTGGCCCTTTCAGACCATTCTTTTGCGAAACTTTCCCGTCGCCATTCATCCAAAATTACCACATAAAACCAAACTTGTGACACATAACGGCTAGAAAAAGTTGCTTCATATACCTTATATAAAGTTATTTCACTGGCAACTTACTTGCTTCAGTTAATGAGAGTAGAGTAGGGAGCGATGTGTCCAAGGGAAATGACGATGTTGAACACTCGGGGTTATGACATGCACGAAATCGAAGGGGCTTACGGAAGAAAAATTCGGAAGAATCACTGACTTGCGTGACCAAACTTACCCTCACCTACAATGCATTGAACACAAGGAATATGCTATGGAATACCTGGCACATGGCGCAGCGGGGAAACGAAGCGGTACACGCCGGTGCCCGAGGTCACGGTCACCAGTAAGTCACCCCCCAGACCAACGACACCTCATCTTTTCTTTCATCCTCAGCCATTCCGACATTCTCACCCCTTAACAATTACCCCGCCAAAAATTTCCTCCACCAAATTCACAACTCTCCCGACAAGAAGCTACTACCCTGAAAAAAAAAAGGCAGACCTCAAAACGCTCTTCTTCACGCCATGTTTACCACACAATACCCAGCTACATGTCAACATTGCCCAAAAATAGGCCCACCTCAAATAACAGTTGCATGCCGACACACCAATTTTCCTCTCATTCGTATAACATTACCGCCCGCTGCTGAGCACGAGGTCGCGGGTGTGATTCCCGGCCGCGGCGGCCGCTTTTCTGATGGAGGCGAAAAGCAAAAACGCCCGTGTGTTCGAGATTTCGGCGCACGTTAAAGATCCCCAGGTGGTCAAAATTAATCCGGAGCCCTCCACTACGGCGCGCCTCATCGCCCGCGTTGCGTCGGCGCGTTAAACACCACAATCAAATCAATCAATCAACATTACCGCCCGGTAGCGGGTGAGGGTGCTGACCAACTTTGCCCTAGCCGTCCATCCTATGCTGGTGGTAAGGTACCACCAAAGCAAGCAAGCACCAAGGTAAGGTAAGCAAGCACCAAGGTATCCCGGACGGAGGACCCCGGCCACCGGGAGAGCGCCCGGAGATCGCGCTTGCGAAGTTTATGCACTCACTTACTCGCCTGTATCCTGCTTTGAAGTGCCGAAACCAACCGTCGTGTTGTAGGCAGGAATTCAGGCAGCTTTCGAAACGATCGTCTCTCACCCTTCCTCTTCTTTCTTGACTTCTGCGTGATCGGCTTCACCTTTCTCTTTCACCTTTGTCTCCAGGCACCATCGTAGATTTTACTCCCAACTGCGTGGTTACTGTCGGAGAAGCTAAAAGGGGCTCCACAACATTACCGCGTAACTGCTTTCACTGTTTCCGTAAGTCAGTGTTGGTGAAGATTACGGAAAGTAGAGTGTGCGCATCATATGACTCTGTGAAGCCGATGCGTTCCAGGTGCAAGAACACGTCTCATTTGCTTCACTGGCTTCATTAGGCGGTTCCAAATGGGCATTGATTCTTTTATTTAGTCTGTGCGCACAAGAATCAGAGAATATTCCTGCTTATCACGTGCTGCCTAATATTCCTCTCTGGTCAATGTGACACCAACGCCAAAGAAGACGAAGGTTACGAGTACGAAAAGGAAAAATGAACGTTTTTGAAAAAAAAGTTTATTAGAGCCGGGACAAAAAAGTAGGTGGAATCTTATCAGTTCAGAAAACCACGGGCTACCGCTACTGCTTTGGCTCGATTGAACGTGAATACCTGGCTCTCAAGTCCTGAGCTGGCCAGCCCGTACTCCCACGGCTCTGGGAATTGCAAAAGTAGAGTTTGTTTACGGTGAGGGCATTCCCATGCGCTGTTGTATGTTCATTCCTGCGGTCGTAATTGTAGGAGTACGTCGAAGAAGACATGTGGTGGAACAAAAGGGCATTGTGAGACGTGTTGGTTTGAAGTCTAGCAAAGCGTACTGTTGGGCTAATTGGTAGGCTTGAAGTCGTCGTCGTCGCCTGCGTGCATCCGGAATGCCGAGTAACGGTTGTGGAGAGGAGTTCAAGAGCAGAGAAAACAAAGACAAAAAACAATGCGTGTTGTCACCACGAGCGCACACCACCTCGCCGGTTGTCCGCACTCGTTATTGTCTATGGAGGTGCGCGTTATTGTGTGGGTATATACGTAACCCTGGCCTAGGTTTCAGAACGAATCAACGTCGATCTTTCGATAAATGTTTGCGACAGGACGCAACTGACTGGTCCTTAGGAGCAAGCCCAGGAGGCCTTTCTAACTTGTTCTTTTCTAATATCTTTCAACGGGGCCAGAAAGCCTTTTGTTCAGAGAAAGCGAAGTGCGTTACTTGGGCCTTACGTGGGTAAAGGTAGTCTCCTGGGTTCTCGTGTGGACAGTCAGGGACCGCCCGAGTTCACCTGCATTTCCTTAGACCATAACTAGACGGTCCACCGCACCCGAGAAGTAAATGCCATCATTATTCCTTCTCATACTCGCCTATCGCTGCACGGAAGGTGCAGGAAATTTTACCGGGGCGTTTTATCTCTAATGTACCATCGCTTTGTGCGCCGCGGGTAGAACACGGAGCCCCTAACACCGCTTCTAGCAACCTTCGCTTCCTTGCCTGTGCGGATGATATTTTTTTTCGGACCCGGGTGGGGTTGACCTTGTTTACTCGACCATTAGTCTGGCCCGTTACGTCTACACACTGCTTCCCTTTGCGATTGTGCACTGGCGGATCTCATGCACGAGTCCCGGAACTTCGTTCTTCGCGCTGCTTTATTATTTCTTCACACTGTCTTAATTCGTCAATACATATTTAGCCCTTCCTGAAACCGCTAACGAAAGTGTTGCTTTGTATATTCTTTTCTACCGGGGCTGTGGAATTGTAAACAAAACTCCTTCACGTTTTCGGCAAGGCTGAATGGTTCCTCTGTCTACGCGATAAGGCACCATGTTCGTCATCAAGCCATTTTCCGTTGAGGTATGGAGAAACAGAACCGCGGTTGTGTCGCCTGATTTAAGGAGATCGTACAGCAAGCGAGCTCCAGTTGACGCGGGCACGAAAATTATTATTAGTTGTTGCAGCCATGGCTAATGGCAA
The DNA here is from genome assembly GCF_048455015.1 of Haemaphysalis longicornis. NCBI lineage: Eukaryota > Metazoa > Arthropoda > Arachnida > Ixodida > Ixodidae > Haemaphysalis > Haemaphysalis longicornis. The sequence goes on along the minus strand of NW_027526361.1, from coordinate 176,142,297 downwards.
CTACGTGGGTGAGCGGAAAGTTTCCATCTATTGCCAAACCCGCGCAGTAGTCGACCCCCAGCAACACACGACCCCCAGTGGTGTCCGCGGACAGAGCGAGGTAACCGGCGCAGCGTTGCGGGAATCGCTCTTATACTAGACAAATTGGCAACAAGGGATTGTTATGCAATCTTTCAGGGTGATCAAGGAAAAGCGTCATTACGGAGAGCCCTCAATTAGCGGCGGGGGGTGGGAGGGGGGGATCGTGCATTCGAGACAATACAATATCACGAGTGATCATGAGTCACTCCGCACCCGCCGCGGTGGCTCAGTGGCTAAGGCGTTGCGCTGCTGAGCACGAGGTCGCGGGTTCGATTCCCGGCCGCGGCGGCCGCTTTTCTGATGGAGGCGAAAAGCAAAAACGCCCGTCTGTGCGAGATTTCGGCGCACGTTAAAGATCCCCAGGTGGTCAAAATTAATCCGGAGCCCTCCACTACGGCGCGCCTCATCGCCTGCGTTGCGTCGGCGCGTTAAACCCTACAATCAATCATTCATGAGTCACTCCGCAATTCAACAAATGCATCCCAGCCCGTACTACGGCTGCGTTAGGTATACGCGTTTTTCCTGCGACGTGAAGCGGAGCAAAACGTCACTGTAGTGTCGCGATCGTGTTGTCAGCGCAGCGGTTGGCTGGCAGCGCATGCGCGGCAGGGACGTTTTGTGTATATATTGTCGCACCCGGCTTAGGTGTTCTTCAGTTGTGAGGCTGACAGTGCGCGCCTCGGGAAATAAAGCAACGTTTCACACTTTTGTCGGGGTGCCGGTTACTACAGCCACGATTGGTGCCGCCAGCGGTATTGATGACTGTGACGAGCGAATTCATTGCATCATATTCGGCTGAGACGCCACCACAACACCCCACGTTATCCAACCACTCCGGTGAATAGGCCAGGGTCGATGACAGCAGCCACCAGAGGTCATGGCCGACTCACCAAATTCCCATTGGCAATGGGAGGTGGTTTTCCTTGATTTTTTCCCTCCTTCCGTTGCAACTTATTCGAGTAGTGACTGTGTTTGGTTAACAGGACGTCTTTTTTCTCCGTATTTTTGCCGTACGGCATATGAAGAAGATGTAAAGATGAGAAGAGAGGAGAAAGAGAAAGTATGGAAGTAATTAAGACAGTATGAAGAAGAGAGAGAAGCGGTGCAGAAATCACAGGTGGTCAGGAAATAGATCACACTGGACAAGCCTAAGGGTAGGCATGCAGCCCGGTTGCATGTAAAACGTCCAGCAGCGACCTGCAGTAGCGGTCTCCTGACACCCACCGGTTGAAGTCACCCGGTTAATCCCGCCGAAGACCAACCACTCTTACCGCGCTGTCCCAAGCCGTCTTTGTTCCTGTGCACGTCCACAAGAGATGTTGGACATCAGCTTGAGCAGCCGGAGACGGACACTTGGGACAAGTTTCTCGGTATTATGGTGCGGGTGCCCAAGCACACGTGACTGAAGGTGTAAGACTCACCCCAGCCCGAAGAATCCTCTACCCGGAAACGATTAGGGGGAGGGAGCAGACACACAGTGGAATTAGGGCACGCGTGTCCCTTTTCAGGAGAGACTTAATGGCTAGAAGGCGGGATCGGGGACCACAGGGAAGAAGGCTAGGGGTGGATTCAGATTCAGCTGGGGCGGGAAAGTGCGAATTCATTGTCAACCAATTGATTCAAGAAAATGTGAGCATGCCCCTGCACCCAATGCACGGGTATTATTAGCTGTGACAGGACGTCTGTCCTATGTTTTAGCGCTGTTGATTTGTTCTGAAGCTGCAGTTCGAATTCCTTCGCTGTGCTTTTTAACGCGATAGCATTACTAGGGTCATTCCGCTATTTCCCGTGGACGCTAGGCGTCTGCTATCAGCCGGGCTCGCCAAGCGTCTGCGGAAATACGTGACCGCCGCCAACCGGAAACTGCGACGGCGACAGCGAGAATCTCGCGCTCGCCTGAAGCGGCATCCGTGCAAAGGAGACGAACAGAAGGACGCATGCTCAGAGGAAAGAAAGACATGACCGTTCCTTCCCCCAAAAAGTTGAGAGAAACGTGAAAGCTTTCTTGGATTAGAATTGCGTAAGAAGTGCGTCGAAACCTTCGCTAAAAGTGCGTCCATCCATCGTTTCAAATGCGTCCACTCGATCGTGAAGCCTTCGAAGACCGAAATCGCCAACGAAGTACGAACCCAGGCGGCGATTTTTCTCGCACTAAGTAAACGCATATACGAACGCTCTACATGTATACCCATGCGTGGTTTATGAGATAAAGGTATTCTCTTGTACTCCTTCTTTATGATCGATGCGTGTATTGTCTTATCTGGAACCTTTCGTTTTTCGCGATTTTCAGGTAACCATTATAACACAATGGAAGCCCAGTTCCACGCGCAGTGTGTCGAGAGATCTTATCAGAGCTTTTAGTTCAACCAACCAGTCTATGTGGAAACGCATTGGTTTTTTGACAGGACGACATCGCGCCCGCTAAGAAAGAATACTCAAGAAGGGACCTTGCCATCCCCAATGTATCCCGTAAAGCGTGGAGGAAATTACGTCGTTTTAAATACGTCCGCGGGAAGTGCTGCTTCGTTCTTTTATAGCCCCAGCGGCTCGGTTTGGTTAAAATACGCCAATTTTTACTCTGCGTCGGCCGAGCTTTATGTGAGAACGAAATTAACCGCGGCGAGTATGACTGATTTGCAACGTATTTCGCGGTGTCAGCAGCTTTTTTATGCGCTCACGTGCCCCGGCGTGTGTCTTTCAGCGCGTGTAAAGCGCCGAAAAAGGGCAGGCACCGCTGCGCGCGTCGGCCCAATGGACATCTCGGCATGGCTATAGAGGGGCTCCACAAAACAGCTTTTCTTTCCTCCAAAGATGAGCAGGCGTCGCGCCTGAATCCACAACCGCGACAGCAGGGAACAGCGGCTGCAAAAGTCAGGGACCCATGGTACCAGCAGAAACTTCCCACTGGCGCGACGACTGCGCTCGGGCCTGCTTTTTTTTTTTTTTTTTCTGGCCGGTGCTTGTTGTATGGCGCTCCCAGCGATCACGAACTGTAGTAAGTACCCTGCGGCTAAACCACGTTACGGCTCGACAGAATGGAAATGTTCGTACTCGTTTATTAGAGCGCTTTACTGCTGCGCTCTAATCTTTCAAGGTCGTTCATGTCGTCGCAATGACTTCCAGCCGCCGGCGTGCGAGCTGCGCCTTTCGTATCGCTTCGCTTGCTCGTAGCTTCGCCCCTGCGTTACCACGTGACCAGGCGGATGTGAATTGGCTGCTTGGAGTGCGTTTTATCACCCAGCGGTGGCTGGGCAGTCTGCGTGCTCAATTAAGCGCGAGAGAACTACGGGACTAAGCGAGGGTTCAACCGCCGATACACGAAAACACTGTGTTGACTGAGCTTACAAAGAACACACGAGCACGCAGACGAAAGCACTGCGTTGCCGGATCGCATGGTTCATCAGTCTCGCCATCCTTGGCTTCGCTGTCTATGCGTGCCAGTTAGCGCGAGCGAAAGGACGAATGCAATTATCCAGTACAGATAGCTTGACCGAATGCTGCCAACCTGAAGCAAAGGCAAATTTTCATGAAACACTGTGTGCATAATCTTTGAATTCGCTCGTGACAACTAAGTTGAAATGTGTTAACCATTAGCCATTTAATTTCGCCGTATCTTGGAAGAAATCATGTATGCTCCCAGTATGAACCATGTCCAAACAAGCCGCTGTTGCCGAGTCACCCTGGTCACTAGAAACGAGTTAAAAGAGGCAGTGATTGTAGGTTTTGCGAATTGCACTCCAAAAATCGCGTCAACCTTGTGGTTCGCGCAACGTTTGTGGATCAGGGTTCCTATTCCCAACTCCGCAAATTCACCGTAAACTGCGAATTTGCCGGGAGGTTTTTGTGATTGGCTTTGAGTTGGGGTCACGTGCTTCCGGTTGACAAAGCTGTAGCGTGTGCTGTCGTTCTTCTGACGTTTCATGACCTTTACTAGCCCCAGTTTTAAAGCTGGCCTCATTTCCCTCTACAGAAAGCGCATAATTCTTGTGCGGCAATGAAAAACTAGACTAAATGAGGCGGACATTACAACGTAGGCCTGTCTTTGCTATTCAACTACAGTAGGGCTTGTATGTCACGCCCATTCTGCGATTGGCTAAAATGACGGGACGTAATATAAACAATTGACGTGGACTTTTACGTCACACATCGGTGACTTGAGCATGCGTAAAATGACGTGGTGTTACGTAATAGCTTGCGAATAGCGGCTGCCATCCTCGTCAAAAATGGCAAGAAGTTTCATCGATTTTCGGCGCACTGAAATCCCTGCGAATTTGAAGCAGGCGCAGTTCAGCATGGCGTGCTGTTTAAAAGTGTTTTCTACCGAAAGAAATAATAGTTTTCACTGCTGCCAAGTCAGCGATAGTGGAGCATAAAAATAACGTCTCGTATTTTGATTGCTTGTCAATTTATGGTTTTGGTGAAAGGCTGTTGTCGCCCTGTGAGGATTGTACTAGCTATGGACACATGCAAGGTGGGTGACAACGTTAGTCACACTGCAATATGGCAGGTCCTAAGTTGTCTCGCCTCCCAGACAAAGTCAGTGACATTATTCGAGAATTTCTTCAACATCTGTCTTTTTCTATAAGCATCAATGGCGGAAGTTTTGGCTGATTTACACCAGTACGCAGGGTAACACAAGGCTCTGTTCTGTGTCCGATACTTCTTAACATTGCCTTGTTGCCGCTAGCTTGGCCTGTTTCCACTATCCATGACTTGTATTTCCTCATGCACGCGAATTGCATTATTGTATGGACAGTTCATCCGGACCTTTCACGACAAGCCGAGTCCCTCCAGCAAGCCTTAACAGAATGCCAGAAATGGTGTATGTGGGTCTCACCTTCTATAAATAGCAGACTGCTGCGCTTCACGTCACGAACGCTTGGGGCCGTCGCTCCGCTGCATCATGTCAGATCGCAGTGCAGCTGAATTGGTCCGCAATTCTCATTGTAACACACCTTCGGGTTCTAGGATTGGGGATATCGGCCTCAGGGTCAGCCGTTCAGTGGCTCCGATCTGCTCGACAGAAAGCCATGTTCGCCGCTTCTCTCAGAAGTCTGGCGGGGCCTGCTGGACGATTGCCCGTCTCCTAGTGTGCTCCGTACTACAGCCAAGGCTCAAGTTCCAGGCACAGTTCCAGAACATGATGCAAGCGGACTGGGATCGCTTGGAGACGATTAACAAGGCCGCCAGGCGCACAATTACTGGCCTTCTTCGCCTAACGCCAATTCCGCAGCTACAAGCAGAAGCCCAGCTAAACACGCTCCATGAAATCATTCATCAGCGTCGTCCCGCCATATCTCGGCAAAGTTGGCGCAGCTGACTCAAATTCACTCAGAAATTTTTTTTTTCGAATCACCACTCACTCAAACTCAGACTCAATGCTGAGCAGCACATCTTGTCCCACTCATCCTTAAACTCACAGTGAGCGCAAAACTCATAACTCAGTCGGACTCAAAACTCATAATGTACTGGGAACTCAAAATGTGCTCAAACTCAAAATGTATTCAGAACTAAAAATGCACTCAAACTCAAAATGTACTCAGAACTGAAAATGTACTCAAACTCAAAATGTACGCAGTATTCGCAATGTACTCAAACTCAAAATGTACTCAGAACTCAAAATGTACTCGAACTCGAAATCTAGTCAAACTCAAAATGTACTCAGTACTCGAAATGTACTCAAAGCTCAAAATGTACTCAAAACTCAACATGAACTCAGAACTCAAAATGGACTGAAAACTCAAACTGAATTCAAAACTCAAATAGCCTCACAACTCTCTCATGCTAGGAATTTACTCGGGATCAGATGGACTCAGATTTTATTAGCATTCAGAGTTCTAAAAGTCACGCGTGGTAAAAATATTACGGGTGCAAATTCGTGAGCTCAAACTTTTGCATTCGGCGCGACATGACACCATAACTCCTTTGAGGTGGGAAATAATTTTTGTTGCAATTTTAATACAGCTATACCTGCCGTCCATGATCATTAACGCTGCTTACAAGCAATTATACGTATATATTGGATACCAAACTCTTGATGTAGGCTCCGTGTTCGTGTTCATGACAGAGGTGGTCCAGGGGCCCTGGGGCGAAACAAACAAGATTGGGCGAGGGGACGTGCGGTCACTGCTCAGTTCATTTACGTCGAAGCTGTTTAGGGTTACGGTTCCGTGCATTCTTGCTCTGAATCCTAAAAAAACGCCTCGTGTCAAAGTGAACTGTCCCCGCTAATTTCTGAAGCACGAGGCGTTCATGGATATGCCTTTGCTTTTTAATGCATAGCTTTCTTTGTCGAGTACCCCCCTCCCTCTCCTCTGGCGAGGATCGTGTAACGCCCTGCATTTCCACAAAAATGTAGATATAACAGAAGTTTAACCTGCAATTATTATACAAGCGTAAATGTAGATCGTGGATTAAACGACATTGTAAAAAACTAAAAAAAGAAATATTAAGAGAAAATACAGAAAATGGTGAACCGTGTAACACGGTAGTCATGGGTAGTCAGAGATTGGGTTAAAATTCAGAGTGATGTGCCGCTAGGGCATGTGGGGTGAGGTGAGGTGAGGTGACTGTGAGAGGCAAAGAGTTTCCCAGCCTGCACCACATATGTATCGCAGTGAGAGAAAGGGAAGAGGAGGGGTAAAAATATGGGTTGAGGTAGTGGTATAAATGTGGTTGGGGCAGGAAAAGGAAGGGGTAATGGGGAAGAGAAGATAGATCAGCGACCACCCCCCGGGAACGGGAAAACTATCAGCGGGCTTTTTTTTCTTTTTTTGAACATGAAAGGAAAATTTCCTTGTTTGAAACGAAAAATCAGAAACCTCTACAAGTATTAAAAGAAAAATAACAAACACTAAACCTTAAGAACGCTTCGTTCTAAAAATTGATCTTCACTGCCGACTTTGATCCTTGGTAGACGTCTTGTCTTGTTTGTTCTTGTTCTTGATCTTGAACTTTACTTGATTCTTGAGTCTTTGATCTTGGTTTATTGATCTTGTTCTTCATGATTTGTTCGTGACCTGACTTGACCGGGTATATAGATCTGTTACGCCTGATGGTTTGTGATTATGTGTTGTTGGTGTTCTGCATGGTTTCCTTGTGTTGTTATGGTGTAAGAAGGGAATGACTGGAGATGTGGGCGGAGGAAGCCTCACCAACATGGCGTTTCTGCTCCATCCCCGTATCATATCCCATCTTTTATATTGTCGTGATTGATCGTGTTGGTGTTCTGTATCAAATTGAAGGTGTCGAGGAGGGAAATCACGTGGGACAAACAAAAAATGCTTCGTGGTCATAATGATGACTTAGTTATTGTGAGCAATAATAAAGGTTGGACTTCATAATGATGACCCGTAAGCGTATGGAGTCTCAAATTAAATGTTTCGATTAGGGAAATAACGTTGGATAACGGTACTTGATACATATATTTCGAGAGATAGCCACCACGTCCTGCACGCTTGCACAATCTTCAGTGGTTATTGGCGTCATTAGTCAGACCGTAGAGCCTCTTGTACGCAATTTGCGGGCAGGGGATCTAGCGAACCAGTTGTACGTTTCGCTTATTAGGTATTTCAAGTTTCTCGGCAATGGTTCCGCCGTAGCAGCCGACGTGGCTAGTTGCAAAGAGTGGCAGACACAGCGGATCAGTACGAAATGAGGAGTCCCAGCTTTCAACTTTCAATGAACGCCATTGTTGATCAACGTCATAACGCTCACGTTGTCTGTCCCTTTGCCTTTCATCCTTTCCAGTTTACGACAGTACTCCATAGGAGTGGATCTAGCGGCCCCCACAATTCCATCTACCGTCCACACTTCCGCGGTGCACAATTTAGGGAATGTGGCCACGATCGTTGACTTGGTGACACTGTGATAGACGATAGAAATAGAAAGGAATTTTGGGACACTGACGTCGGTCGACTCATCAGTGATCAAGCTTAATAGCTGTCCACAATGTCCTGTGCTAGACCAGCTTGAAGTGTGGGCCAAGAACGTTCTTAATCACGGAAGCGCCCTGGAGCGGAGCATTTGATACGCTCTTGCAGCTTCGCTGTCAGGACACGACTTGACCCAAGTGATCGACAAGAGTTGGCCCAAGAGTTTGCCCAAGTGATCGGCAGTCATTATTGAACAATTTTCAGCCATAAATAGAGTATTTCTGCTCTCAGCGGCATTCCCAGTTTGTACTTGAATTTTTGTAGTGAAGACCACTTACTTCTTGATCGATGATGATGATGGTTGGTTGTTTATGGCGCAAGGCTGACTTGGCAAACAGAAGTTACTTCTTGGTGGAATAACTGCCAGCCAGTTCCCTATGCTCCTTGCTGTTTGCATGAGCTTTCAGGTCCGAATATCTGCTGGCAAGTTGAAAGTCGCAGTGCTTGGACGCCGCAAATTGTTTTCCGTTACCACATACTTGGCATTGCAGTTATTTGCAGAGCCAGGGATCCTTGAACACTGCGTCCTGAACCTCTGCGAATATACCACTTTCGGCATAACTCAAAAGGAAGGGCAGTCAGGTTACACGGGGAACAAACAGAACTGTTTTTTTGTGGACACAAAGCAGTGGGACGTCATTCATTTATCTCCGCAACTTCGAACGAAAAAACAAAAAGTGGGCGGCTGCTTCACCGATCGCCTCGCTTCCCGCCGTAGGGAGCCTACATGCGCCGCGCCTTCGTCGTTTAGGGTGGTGCCATAGAGTTTCTCACTAACTCGGGTGGTGCCACTCTTTGACACAGCTCGTGCCACCTTCCGCCGTCGGGCAGCGTTGCCAGCACACGTTGCCATAGCAACGGGTCCGATACGGCGCCATGTTGTTCTCCAGTCGGTTCACTGCCGCCGTGTGCGTAGGGCTGCGTCCTTGCCGCCTGTGACTCGCGGTGACTTTTGTTGACCACGGGAAGCTTTTCATAACCATGCCAGCTCGGGGAATGTGTTGGGAGTTGTATGAGCACCAGAAATGCCCGGCTGTTGCGTTCCGCATGTACGAACCATTGCAGAAAAGGCACACGGATGTTCCGCTTCCCGGCCAGCCTGAACCGAAGAAAGCGCTGGCTCGTTCAAGTGGAAAGGGACCGCTGGGAAGCCACTGCTGCTTCTCGTGTTTGCGCTGTGAGTATTGCACCTCGCTTCATGTTTTTTGCACGCGTAATTGCAGCTATATTCTATTATTTAAGTGCTCTGCACCTGCAACGCTTTCAGCGAGCGTCGTCGTGTCCTCAACGTCTCCTCCGTCGCCGGAGCGCCGGTAGCGCAGGCCATGGCCTGTTTCCAGCGACGGCTGCACGTAGCCGAGCGGCAATTTAGCGTGCGAATGCAGCCTGCGCGCAAGTGGATTGTTTGCGTGGCTCGATTATGCCGGATTACGCATGCATGAAACATGAATGTTCAAAACTAAGCCCGGTTATAAAACATCCCCGAAAGGCCCGGACCGTTCACGCTTGCGATAGAAAAGGCGCGATTCTCGTCACTGCGACAAAAATTGGTTGATACCAAGCGACAAAAGCGATCGCTGGGTGACTGCGCAATCTTCGAACGCGCTGCAATTCAGAGTATTGTCTCATCCCTCAGCTGCGTTCGGCAATCGACTTTGAAGCTTCCGTGTGCTGGATATTCATCGGGTCGCCGAAAAAATTGTCCCCTGCGTTGCTTGTGCTGATATTCCGCACGGGGGTGGAATATATGATTGATTCTTTCTTGCAACACTGCCAAACTGCGTATGAGGGGTCACTAAAGTCTGCAAAGATTTCTGTGGAGAACCGCCCCATGAAAATTCCCGTACTGCATTAGTTAGAGGGCATAATCAATTTACATTCCAAAAGGCAAAAAAACGCGCGAGAGCAAGCATTCTGCCTCGCGATCGAGTAATTCAAGTGCATTATGTGGTTTTCAAATATTGTTGTTAAGATTAACTTTTTTCTTCTAGGCACATTTTGAAGATTCAAGTTTTGAGCAGCACCGACAAAATACCGACAGCACCGACAAGCAGCACCGACAAGATACGCAGCTGCGATCAATTTTTTTTATGTGAGGACACTTGAACGACTTGAGTGGTACATTCGATCGTAATTCAGGACTGTGCCTTTGTTAAGGACTCTATGCAACTTCATTGCCGTACAGTTGTAATAAAGAAAAATTTATGCCTTATTTGTATCACTTACATTATAGTGCGTTCAAAAAATCTGTGAAATATTTTCCTGCTAACATTTTCTTTTGCTGCTCCTCAGCACCAGCCTGAAAAAGCCATTCAAAACCTAGAACACTGGTGTGCCTCCATTCACATTGCGCCTTTCTCTCGACACGTTGCTCTCCATTGTGTCAGCTGCTCACGACGTGTTTTTATTCTCGACTAATGTCATGTAATCTGAGATATATTTCCTGCTTGCCACCGAACTGACCTGCGAAAAATAATTGCACCGTAGCACGATTCTGCATGTGAAAAACAAGATACACCGGTTATGCGCCACATGGAGCTTCAGGCACGAAAAATCGCGTAGTCGCCTCCAAAGGAGGCACTGGCAAGCCTTTACCAAGGACGTGAATGCCGTATTAAACGAATGATCCCACGATCTCAACTGTGCCCAGCAGCAGTAAGTTTTTGGAAAGCTGCTTGGCGATAACCACTAACCACGCACGATCGTTTCGAAGCAGGTCGTGCTAGAGATAGCCTGTTCGGCGCCTCCGTAGGCGCGGCGCATGCCGGCTCCATAGGTCGGGCGGGCACTAGGGTTCCAATATGGCGGCCCGTCAAGCTTGGCGGCCGCCACAGCCACCGTTAGGAAACCTTGGACTCTGCTGTCGCCACCCTAAACGGCATCCGACTAAAACCTGACCACAACCGCCGCCAAATCGGCCTAAACGCACCCAACTATGCTGGCAACGCTGTCTTTTTGGCCTCAAAATCTCTCCAACTTTGGTGTGAAAAATTGAGGGGCTTTGGCCATGCTGACAACGCTGACAACGTTGTTTTGTGCTTTTCTTGTTCGTCTGTCCGTGCTTTTGCGGCACCGTTTCAACTGAACGGACGGACGGCCTGTACGCTGTTGTAGTTTGAAATGGCAGCTGTTATTCCAGCTGACGTTCCTAGGGTGCTACCGAGCCTCACGTCAGTCCGCGCCTCAACTTCGAACATTCAGCTTCGACGACGCAAAGGCGCTCGATTTTGTGGCCGTCTACGTCGGTGGTAGCGACAAGCTCGTCAGGAGGTAAGTGTTTAGTCATGTGATATTGCGCTTTTTATACCCCGAAGAAAACACACAAGGTGTTGCTGGCTTAATGGCTCGTGGTAGAAGTGTAGGCTCATTTTAAAGTGGGTAAGCTACGTGCCATATTTCTTGCGAACGCGCACCCGAAAGCAAAGCGTCGTGATTTTTTTTTTCTTAGGGGCTCGTCTGCGTAACTGAGTTCGAATCTGCTAGCTATGGTGTCACTATGCTTACTACTGGTGACAGTTATTACACCGAGGTGGACGTTCACAGCCCCAGTAAGCAGAACAGGGGTTCTGGGTTGCATGCACAAATGCAAAGTGGGCACAGTTTCGGAGGTATTTATTTCGGTATCGTATGTGATCGAGACGTCGCTCACTGCTTCCATTACAGGGGCTGGTCGAAAATTTCCACTACAGTCGGCGCACGTGTACGAGTGGCCGACGGGTGACCTGCGTTGTTTCTAAAGAGAGACAGACCTACCTCAAGAGACTGCTTGTCGATGCCTTGGGCTAAGGGCGTCACTGTTCTCGTTGCGGGTGTAAGTATTTCGCAAAATCTGCGCTTCGCAGCCTGTCTTTCGTAGAGACAGTGCAGTGAAAGTATATTCCTGTTGAGAAGCTGGATTATATAAGCGTGCGTGCGTGCATCCGTGCGTGCGTGTGTGTGTGTAAAAATACAATTTGCACCTGTCACCACAATTTCTGTTGTAATTTTTTAGGAAACATAATTGAGAATTCCTGGCGCTCGCATGCAGGAGTTAGAAGATTGAATGGATTCCACAGGATACATGCCGCGACTTATTCTGTTCAGGGGAAAGTGAAATGGAGACACTCGATGCTAACAATGAACATACTGCATACCATGAGGTGCACCCACCTAATGCACTCACATTTGGTGCCCAAACATTGGTGTTGAGTCCATTCAAAGCTGCTGTTTTTTTTTTTATCGCTAAGACTGCACTACAGAGGTTGCTGTACATGGTCGTTTTAGAAGTCAGTTATTTATTGCAATTTACTAATGAAATTGCGTTTCGGCAATAATTTCCTCAAGCAATGCAAGTGGGGTTTTAAGATTAAAGGAGCCTCAGGTAATCGAAGAATAGGTAGCCATCGCTACTTTTTTGCTGACACGGGGCACTCCTTGACCGGACTGGTCCCACATCGCCAGACGAGAATTTTTCTCACATTGCTCATGCCGTAGTCATCATCCTGAGTCTATTTGTGTACACTCCAGAACAGAGGCCTGTCTGCTCCATATCCGATTTCTCCTATCCTGCTTTATCCAAATCCATCTGTTGCCCATAGGTTTTCCTCTCACACTCATCCACCGAGTGTTCCGTTTTATTGAGGCCTCTCATTCCTTGATTGCAATCTTATAGGTGTGTGCAAGTTTTCATGTAACAAAAGGTGCTTTTAAACGATTAGTGATGCCAAATTCCTTGATGAAAAATTAATCATAATGTTTGCCTTCGATCTCTACGTACAGTGCTCAGCGATTGAAACGCGACACTCGGAGCGCGTGGCTGCCGGTGCTTGTTGCGCCACAGGTGAGCGTTTGTGAAAGCGAGCTGATGCATTGTGGTATGCGATGAGCGTGAGAGCGTTCGTGACGCATGCTTAGTGTATCCGGGAGACAGCCCTTCAGTGTGTGGTTCTTGGCGCCGCCATAGGGGTGCTACATGCCATGGCTTCAAACGCTGCACCTGCGTGCTGCGCCGCGACGTGCGAAGCTGGGCGAGCTGGCACCGCGCGCATTATGAAGAATTTGAATGCACATTTATCGTGATGTGTTATCGTGGCGCGGCGCAGCGTTTTGAAGCCATGGCATGTAGCACCCCTATGGCACCGTCAAGAACCACACACTGAAAGGCTGTCTCCCAGATGCACTAAGCATGCGTCACAAATGCTCTCACCCTCACCGTATACCACAAGCGTCAGCTCGCTTTCACAAGCGCTCACCTGTAACACAACAAGCACCGGCAGCCACGCGCTCAGAGTATCACGTTTCAATCGCCGAGCGCTGTACACGGTCACTGGCCAATTTCTTTGGAATGTCCAATAATTCGAAAGCATCAGTGGCACTGCCATCTACCTAGTTGTGCCAGTGTATAACGACGTCTGAAATTTCATACGGTGAAGTTATTCGCCATCTGATTTTTCTGACTTTTTGTTTGCCGCGACGAGAGGTCTAAAATGGCCGTAATCGCAGCAGCTCCATTTCTGTTCTCTTTATCCCACAGCCTTTAACTACAATTTTCACGTTCCACCCTCGGCCAACTTCTTCTGAGCAGCTCTTTCTCTTCCTTCACATATTTGTTTGCCGCGACGAGAGGTCCAAAATGGCCGTAATCGCAGCAGCCCCATTTCTGTTCTCTTTATCCCACAGCCTTTAACTACAATTTTCACGTTCCACCCTCGGCCAACTTCTTCTGAGCAGCTCTTTCTCTTCCTTCACATAAAGCATTACAAGTTTCTCCGTTGTGGGTTACTACCAGTGAGATTGCGTTATCCGCGCACATTCGTTTTTTCAATTGCTTTCACATTCTCTTTTTTTTATACTGAGTAACTTCAAATTAACCAATATATTGGGCTTTAGCTTTGAATTATCAAGCAATTTCTTCTACTGAATTGCATGTAAAATTACTGGGACCTGAACATCACTTCCAATTAACTGAAAATTCTAATTGGGTGACTTGAAATTATCAAGAGTCGACTGCAGTTGAATGGCTTGCTCCAGGGATTTAAAAGAGGTGAGGTACACTACTGGTTGGTATGACCTTTACTTTAATGTAAGGATTGCAGCAAGTAATAACTCTTGGTTTCTTACTCATACCACCACAATGATGGGAAAGTTCTTTCCAGATTATAAATTTTGCACAGGTAGCATTGCACTTCAGCCAACATTGGCAAGAGTTACACTTTTGTGCAAGGCTTTTGTGGTGCGCTTTCCTGCATAGCTTTGGTGTCGTGCTAAAAAACCTACCCCAAGGAACAAGCCATGCAGTGAGGCTTGAAAGTTTGCATGTTGTGCGGCAGAGCCAACTTTTATTTCTGTATTAATAAGTTAAAAATCAGACCTTTAAGTGAACCAGAGAACAGTAGGCCGTTTGCCCTTAGGAGCGCATGGAAAAACAACTAACGAAGCAGTTGCACAGAGGAATGACCTGAGCGGCATTTCCAGTTTGAGAAGCTCAGGGTAAAATATGTTTTGAGAGGAGGCTGAGAGCAATGGATCGACGTAGGTGGACAGCTAAGGTTTTCAGGTACATATACATGAAAAGCGTGGGCACGCAGTGGTTAAGGAGGACTAGATGAAATGCAGAAACAACAGTGGAGAAGCTAAGACAGCCAAAGTAACCAAAAGGAGGCAAGGCAGATAGAAATGAATAAATGGAGAGAAGAAATAGAAGCTAAAACGTCGTTAGAAATGTACAGGGCTGAGAAATTGGGCAATAGAAAGGAAAATTTCTACGATAATTCTAAGGGAAGCGTTTTGCTTCTTGAGGCTAGGACAGATTGCTTGCGAACTAAGAGCTTTGTGGGGAAGTATACTCAAAGTGATGGGGTATGCGCAGTCTGCGGAAAAGAAACAAACTATGTGGCACATAGTGTTTGAATGCGAGGGTATCCATCCAAACCTGGAGGGAAATGTTTGGCTTCCAGAAGCCGCAGGGTTTCAGGGTAGCACAGAGGAAGTCAACTTCAGGGCTGTCGAGGCGACAAAGAGAAGATTAGAATGCTGGTGGACGAAAAGCACACAGGGCAATATTGCCTAGGACAGTTACCACGTGTAACAGAAAGAATAAGTATTCTGTGCCTAATAAGTTTTTTTTGTGCCTGCCCTAAGAGCAGAGCTAGTATTAAATGCGTGTAAAACACGGGTATATTAGTTTTTTTTTTTTTGGTAAGATGACATGTCATCACCCCGCTACAAAAGGGATACCACTATCAGTCATCATCATCATTATTAATGAGGTGCAAGCCTTATCTGCTCCTTGAGGCGAAATATTTAGTGTTATAAGCAGTGAATGGCCCTGATATTTATCAGGTATGCGTGGAGCATAGCTTATGAACAAAAGTGTGCTAAAAGGAGAAATAACAAAAAACGAGAGCAAGTCCTTGGTGGCTTTTGCAAGACTGCGTGGCTCAATAACCTCCCATCTGGAGCCATCAGATTGCCTGGTATTTGTCGGAGCTGTTGGGGGACTACATAATTGTGCCTCAATAGCACGCCAGGCGAACCTATCAGTTTACGTGATGTTTCTCAAAGGTATTGGAGTTACTAGCACCGTGTCTTGGTATGGAATGTGCTCGACGTCGGGTGTACTGCTAGATTCTGCACCAGCTAACTTTGGTCGACCAGGCAAGTACAATGACAAGACCAAAGTGCAGGAAGCATATAATGCCAGCTGAAGCCACAATGCTTGTTATTTAAAAACCACATAAGCAGACTAAGTGCCCCAAGGAATTTTTGTAAATTATAAATGCTTCAAACAGTAAACAATGTTGCAAATTGAATTAATGGCGAACACTAATCATGAAGAATTTTAATTTTCCCACCTTTAACATAACATATAAATAGCCATTTCATTTTGTCTTTAAAATATTTATTGCCTTGGTGGACTTGCTCATTTTACCCATTTTTTAAATGTAAAACTGATGCTTCATTTAATTATTCTATTGCTTCGGTTAAAGTGAAGCAGGAAATTTGTAATGCAAGTTAAAGGTGTCATGGCCATACAACTTCTCGCGTGAAACACATATAAACATTTTTTCTTGCATGCTCATGCTCCCAGCGCTGCTGGAGCAGCAAAAAAAGTAAGGAAAGAACGGAAAAAACACTTTTCAAAAATGAACAAGGGCTGGAGTTAAACAGCTGTATATCATGCTTTTCCTGACTGGGGTAAATTAAATAATGCCAACTGTTCAGCTACAAGGTTAGGATAGGTTAGGTATAAAAGAAATTTCATTGCAACACAGGCAATCTGCTTGCCATTTCTTATTTAGAGGGCACCCTTTAAGTGCCCGCTTCGCTTCTGTGGTTTCACGTCGCTGTCGGCTTCGGTGTAACCGAATAAAGAGGGCACCAGAGATAAATGAGATAGAGCAAACAGGAAGGTGGAGGTTCACATCACTGTCGGCTTCGGAGTAACCGAATGAAGAAGAGGGCATCAGAGATAAATGAGATAGAGCAAACAGGAAGGTGGAGGAGGAAAGTATGGTGAAAGTGTGAGGGGGAGGGCAGTAAGCAGAGGCCGCGCGAGACATGCTCGGCAGCAGTGAGGCACTGTGATAAAACACCGGAGTTGCGCCCGCTGTCGTGTGTTCACTCATGACGCGGTCACTTCTGAGACACAGCAGCTACGCGCCGTCACCGAGAAGACTGCAGTTTGCACTGCGCTCCGATTTTGCATTGGGGGTATCGTAATCTTGAGCAACCTATTTTTTTTCCATTATTTCTTTACTTTTTTTTTTTCCTTTTGAGAATTATTTCTAGCTCAGTGTTCAGAGAGGTTCACAGTATACTAGTTACGTATTATCATGTTTGCGATTTCTTCTAGTGCAGCCAGTGGTGAGCAAATTCAGTGTCAGATATTCTGCTACCAGTCATATCAAAATCACTCTGTACAAACTGCAATGGAGGACAAAACACGCATGGACTGCCGACAGAGCTCAGAACATTTATTTTGCATTCCAACTTTTTAAATGCTACATTATCTTTATACGCACAGTGGGCAATGGTATCATCATGCTGGACTCCAATGTGCCAGTGTATTTGTCCAACAATGCTCAAACCATAGAAGAAATCATTGTTTCTGAAATAAACCAAACAGAACAAGCTATTCTTAGTTGAGCGCCAGTTTTCTTGTGTGAGCCATGAATATGGCGGAAAAGCCAGCTTGTTCTATTTCACACATCTGGAGAATGTAGAAATGTGTGGAAGCTTACCTCAGGTGCCACACACACCTAATTGAACATAGCTTGCACGATATGGAAAAAAACGGTGAAAACATGTCTGTTACTGGTGGCTGGTCACAGAAAAGAACGAATAAATGCCGGACTTTTCTGAAAGACAACTCTAGCAGCAAGCCACACGGTCCGCAGAAGCAGCGCGACACAGGACAGTGAGCGTGCTCACCCACTGAAAGACAGCATAACTAAATAAAAATACCTTGTATGCATTAAAATTTTCTGCCAATCCATTATGGTGACACAATTGCTACAAGTGCATTCTCATTGCACCATAATTTGCAACAGCGGATTTTGTGTTTTGTGGATGAATACCATGCTACTTTGGCTTTGTTTTTAAGCTTAATGAGTACCCAAAATCGCAATAATAGTAAGTGGCCTCTCAATTTAGCGAAATGTCGATGCTCGTCTGGTAACATTGATGTCAACAAACTTCCAAGATTGCGGCGTCCATGTCTGTTTACGGCAAGTGAGTTATCGAACTCAAATACCGCTTAATAATTATTTACGGTCTATATTACGAGGTTTTCGAGCTTAAGTGACGCACCCGAAGCCCAAATAGCTTCGAAGCCTAGCGATTCTCTACTGTTAAGCTGTGTATATAGTACAAATAGCAGTGGAATCGGCCGACCTGCTTACCGGCGTTGTTGCACGTCCCGTGGCTGTAACTTGGTTGCTTCATTGTTTGCGGCTGCGCCGTTGTTTTTATAGTACTCCTTTGATGTTCAGGCATGATTTGCCGTGAATGTAACCTGCCTGGTTGCATCGATATCGTTGAAAACCGCGAAGAATGACCGTTACGATTTGCCGAACTTCGCTTCGAGAACTTGTGACGATGCGATGACGATTGGATGTCTTGCGAGTGAGAGAGTGCGAATCAGTCAATGATCGAACATTCGTTTGAAAACATTTAAATGTGATGAAATCTGATTTTTATGAGGTTGAAATTTACGGGTAAATTTGTCCGCGGTAAGGCGAGGGCGACGCTCACAAATGTTGCACACATCGGTGGCGCAGCTGCGGGTATTGCGGACGTTCAATGGGAATGTGTAGCGAAAATTAGAAGTTGATTAAATACTGAAAGCGTTCATAAT
Source organism: Haemaphysalis longicornis (assembly GCF_048455015.1). Classification (NCBI taxonomy): domain Eukaryota; kingdom Metazoa; phylum Arthropoda; class Arachnida; order Ixodida; family Ixodidae; genus Haemaphysalis; species Haemaphysalis longicornis. Next base: position 176,123,946 of record NW_027526361.1, on the reverse strand, counting down.
AACCGAACATAATAGACAGGACGAGATTGCAATACACGTTTGCATGTTTTGGAACATGCAGTGAGCACCTTGCTTACAGGTTGGTTAACTTCGATGGCCAAACAATTATGGTGCTTTTTGCTTCAGCTATCAAATATTACTCCACAATGGAGTACGCTGGAATGCTATCCCCATACACTGCAGGGTGTCGTTACGTTCTAATGTCCATGCAATGCATCCAGTACTGTGGCCCCACTGTCGCTCAGCTGAATGCTGGGGAGTGCCGCATTTTATCAGAAAATGTGATGTGTGCCTGACTGTATCAAAATTTGCCCGGATCCACAGTACAAACGTCAGGAGTTCCTCCACCACAATTTAATCTGGCTGGTGTTGTAGTGGCCAAGGCCAAAAAGCGTTGGCTAAGAAGCTATGCACAAGTTTATGCATCTTGCCTATGCCACTAGTGCGTATGTATACAAAATATGCGGGCACACATATATGCATACACCAGCATATATGCTTACAGAATGCAATGCATGCTAGATGAAAAAAATTTGTTTACGTAATGTCAATTGATGTGGTAGTGCTTGAACAGACACTGCTTAGTGACTGTTACTTATCTTGTTTTGTGTGACTAGATCAGCCACTATTCTGGGTTCGACAGTGCATGATGACCTTGGCATTGTTTATGCTGTGAAGTTCTAAAAGCGTGTGGCTAAGGCGTTGTGCTGCTGAACACGAGGTCGCGGGTTCGATTCTCGGCCACGGCGGCCGCTTTTCTAATCGAGGCAGAAAGCAAAATCGCTCGTGTGTGTGAGGTTGCGGTGCACGTTAAAGATCCCCAGGTGGCCAAAATTTATCCGGAGCCCTCCACTATGGTGTGCCTCATCACCTGTGTTGCGTCGGTGCATTAAACCTTACAATCAATCAATCAAGTTCTAAAAGCGTGATGATGAACACAATATCAGCTGAATTAAACCCTACAATCAATCAATCAAGTTCTAAAAGCGTGATGATGAACACAGTATCAGCTGAATTGCATGGCCTGTTTCTTTGAAACTATTGGAGGGTAGAAGAGAAAATGTTTGGGCATGTTGGTTCATACTCACACGAGAAACATAGTGCAGTAAAAACACAAGTCGAGGACGGGACAAGTGCAAAGTTTCAACAAATTCTTTATTGCAGGGCCAGCGCATATAAACACATCTGGCTCGTAAGCGGAGAAAAGGAAACAAAAACAAACAGCAAAAGATGAGAGACGAAAACCGCCACGTGGTTTGCAGGGCGGGAAAACAAAACGTACAAACCACATACAGACATCTGGCCACTAGAGAAACGCTACTTTTTGTGCACTACTTGCCACGAATGGGGCTCCGTTTTTCAAATTGATGAATACCAATTCGGTTGTGTTTTAAGAAATATTACAAAAGGCAAAAGTAGCAACTGGTCCTGATAAATAGTGATTATAAAAGTTCCCTCAGCTTTCTTGCAATTCTCAAACTTACTTAACTTTAAATCGGTATAAATTGGAATCACTAAGCTCACATGCCAAATTGCTTCGGTGTCTGCGCTTGTGTCACGCAGTGGTGTAGCCCCAAGCTAGCACATCAGGATGGCTAGGTTCTACTGTCTCACCCTTCGGAAGACGCTCCTCTCCGTTTTCTTTATGCCGACACACGGGCAGGCTATCGCGGCAGCGTCCACCGCTCTAGCCAGGCCGTGGCCGACACTGCAGCGTTCAGGACGCCGCCCCCGCGGATTTCAAGTAACGGCTGGTAGAATCTCTGGTTTCACTCATTGTAGAGCCACGTGTGAGAAGAATTCAAGGGATATCCCATGGGCAGTTGTTGTAGGTGTCGTTTCAAGCTTTGCTTTCCAACAGTTTTTCGTTTTGATGTTTTTCTCTCTTTGTCTCCTATTACAAGCCAGATGTGTTTATACATGCTGGTCCTACAGCAAAGCATTTATCGAAAGTTAGCTCTTGTCCCGTCCTCACCCCATCCTTTGCTTCTACTGTGCTGTTTTCTGTGTGGTCTAACATTGTTACACTCTTTCTTTTTTTTCTTTCTTGCACGCATATTTCGGCAGACTTCAGAGGTTGACAAAATGACAGATGCAATTCAATAAGGTAGGGCACCTAGCAAACTTATACTAAAATTTATCTGTACTACTTGCATCACTACACACTGTCACAGCCATCACTAACTCGGGGGAGGAGCCGCACCCCACTAATGAGAGGGTGGGGAATGATGAGTGGGATCACGACTGTGCTTACAAGAAGCAGATGTGGTCCTCACTAGTGTAAGAAAGCCATGGAAGCATGATGCAGCTTCTTATATGTGACAGTTACGAACGAGTAGGATGCGGCTGTCTCCTTTCCGCATCATCATTCTTTCTCTCGGTCTTGCCATCTTTGACATGCTGGCCACGTCATCCAGCAAGATGAAGAGCATAACACTGCCCCTTCCAAAGGAGCAGTGTTATGTCACCCATGCCTCATTGACATGGAGCCTCCTTTAAGGAGTGCGTGTGTGTTTGCTCATGCATATATGTGGAATTGCATTGTGCCATATAATCCTGTAAAAGGAGAAATTGATTTTTTTCTCCTTGCAATCATTTGTCTAACTGTTACTGCCCATTTTTTTTTGCCAGGACCTGTTACTTCCAGGGAGCCACAAGCCAGGACGCAACAAACTTGGTATAAACTTCGCACCACTGGTGTTATGTTGCTGGAGCCCAACTTCTGTTCATGGTCAGCGGAGTAGGGTGCCTCATTTGTTTGAGCTGCGTGTTAGAGCCAGGACACTTGCGGAGCAAGAAGAAAGTGATTGCTGTGGAGCGATTCAGTGATTTTGTTGCTCGTGCCCTGCCAAAGTGCAAAAAGAATAGTTTTGCAAAGAATTATTAACACTGCTAAACTTTTTTCTTTGCGTGCGACAGCAGCAACATGGCCAAAGCATTTTTCATTTTGGTTCCTATCGCTTTGGTACGAGGGTGTGGCTCAAAAAGATATCCTGAAGATAACTACATGTACGGTTCTCATTGCCGGCCTTGACCGGGGTCCACTGTTGTATACCCAACTTGGCCACATGTAGGGCTGGCAAGCCACCTTGAGGAAGGTGCTACAAGAGGGGCGCAGCTTATCTGAATGCGCCACAGCCCCTGAAGAAATGTTTGTCGAGTAGTGCTCCTGCTACTGCAAAACATTATGCTTCCGCGCAAGAATGACTGCGTTGCCACGCTTGAAATATGGCCAAGTTGGAACTGTTTTGCACACACTCAAGCGTTTCCGCATGTGCGCAAACGAGCGTCGCCAAAAAAAAGCTTCTCCATGTAAAGACAAAGTTGGTAAAGGTTCTGAACGTTTGAATGAACGGGTATGCTCAAAAATTAATAATGGTAGTCAAGCAGGCAGATATAGTACCTGTATGGTTTAGTTGTGCACTTTGACTTCTGCATAGGTGAGAATTGGGTCCGGCTGACTGATGCTGACTTGTGACTAAGTGCCCAATTCGAGGTGCTGACTGGTGATATACATACTGACTGGAACGGTCGGTACTGATTGATACAGCCACTACATCTTGGGCCAGCAGTCACACTGTGAGAAAAGCGAAGCTGGTGAGGTTGGAGATTATTTAGCCCTCCTGACGGGGCGTGCCGCTCCTACCCAGCAATTTTTTGGCACACTGGCCCCCATTGTCGCTGGCTGCCATGGGTAGGTCACTATCTATGAAGCCAGTCGTCGTTTTAGCCACGGCGAAGTAAAAAAAAAACAGCGGAGATGGATAGATCCTGTCTTTCATCCTCTTCAGCTGACTATACACATAATCCACATGGATTGTTTATGTATTGTTGTTGAAGTGCAGTTATATAGAATTTAATTTCTCCATGTCAGAATATTTCTCCAATGCCAGAATATAATTTTCAATGGGTACGTGTGCCTTTCATGGCCATTGCTATTGTTTTTGGTGCCTACAGTTTTGTACACTTCAATGTAAGCACACAAATGACACAAATATATTTGTTAATTGCAGTTGTACGCCTTGTAGCATAAAACCTGCATTACAAGTGTATGTCGGTGTATATATTTGTGTGGATTGTTATGAATAAAATTTATTTACTAGTGCGATTCCTTTTCTTGTGTTGCATCTTGTCATTATAGTTTGTATCTGCTTGTCCAAGTGTCAGTTCTACCCACCGCGGTGGCTCAGTGGCTAAGGCGTTGCGCTGCTGAGCACGAAGTCGCGGGTTCGATTCCCGGCAGCGGCGGCCGCTTTTCTGATGGAGGCGAAAAGCAAAAACGCCCGTGTGTACGAGATTTCGGCGCACGTTAAAGATCCCCAGGTGGTCAAAATTAATCTGGAGCCCTCCACTACGGTGCACCTCATCGCCTGCGTTGCGTCGCCGTGTTAAACCCTAAAATCAATCAACCAAGTGTCAATTCTACAAGTAACCTTGACTGCCAGGTCCTGCTTAACAGATTGAAATGAAAATATGGCAGCAAAGCAAGCCATAAATCCTACTTTATTTTTCACTAAGTGCAGACAAAATTTTTACTGATTTTTTACAGTTCGTCTGAGTACACTAGCTGGCAGGAAAGGCCTCCACGGCACTATTACAAATTTAAAAGTTCCCATTCATCACATGAATGGGATGACAACTTGACCAAAATGTTTAGAGGTGGCACAACTTTTCACTGCGAGCAATAGCATTATCTACCTGTCTGCTCTTGCCTGAAATGGCAATATCTGGTGTAGACCATGGTTTGCTCACTGTTGATAGAAATACCTTAAATCCTGAAGGGCTGCGATAAAACACCGGTCTGTCAAGGGAGCACAAAATTTCTAAGTCAATACAAAATCTGAAAGTAAAGGTGCTCTATTAGTCTAACGTAGTTAAGTGACCTCAACAGCTGAAATACACATCCTTTTTGCAGGAGGGAGGGAGGGGGCTTCGTTTTACAAGCCGAAGCTGCACATGCTCCTTGAAGGCACCACATTAGGAGCTATGGATCAAGTTGGACCACTTGGGTGCCTTGAAATGTGCAACGAAGTCTCTATACAGAGGTTTTCTTTTCAACCTCTACCAGAAAAATGGCTGCCACAGCTGGGATTGAACCCACGTCTTCGATGATGGCAGCAAAACATCCTAGTTGCTGGGCAGCTACAGTGGGTTACCTCAAGACACGCCTGCTTAGGTCGGCTTTATTGCACGACACCTACGCCATGCAAGAAAGCCTAATGCATGCAAAACCTTGCCCAAAGCCAATTTGTTCACTCTGGTGTACATTAGATGAAGTGGAATGTTACCAGTACAGAGTTTATGAGCTGGGAAGAACCATCTACTCAAGAGAATGGCATGAGCAAGACATTGAGTTATTACTTGTTGGCCATGCCTGCAGTAACATCCTGGTCCTAGTAGGCATGCATAGCAAGGGCCTCTTTTGAATGACTGGAAGGACTGCATCCAGTCAAATATATACTGCTATTCACAGCATGTTGAAGAACCACATCCATGTGTGCCAAATTTTGTTCACTGCTCCGCTGTCTTTTCTTCACCTTTTTTTTTGTACCATTTTCTAATCAGTGCACACACTCTCGTGTTAGGTCGTGATTGCCCAAGTTATCTTTGACCTCAGCTTTCAAAGCTGTTACACTAAACCAATGTTATTCATATTCGAACATAACTTATTATATTTGCAGTTACTTTTTCTACTTGCACGTGATTTGCAGTACCGAATTTTATCATTGTACACTTCTAGCAAAAAGGAATATCGCAGGAGTAGTGCATCTAATTCCTTTGGAAGACAATGTTTGTGTTTCCGCAATCTGATGTAGCATGCGCAGTCGGCGCTTCATTTTCATTGTTTTCTGTGAACTACATATCCTCCATTATAAAGAAGAGTTTGAAAGTCATTTGACTACAGGAAGTGCAAGTAGGAGCGCTTGAGTGGAGGAAGCACAGCTTGGTCATCGTTCTGATTTGTTTTTTGTTCAGTACGACGACTGTGTGTGACACTGAGCTTCGATATCAGTTGAAATAGTTGGCCTGTCCTTCCGCTGGTGGAGCCTGTGGGGCCAATACACTGCACAAGCATGAGGCAATAAAGCCACACAGGCCAGAATCCGGATATATATATTGTAAGAAAACTGCCTCTCTCACAAAGCCATGTTGATTCCCCGAGCTGGGGCTCCCCGCTTTTTCCACCCCTCCAAGTTGGTGGCTGCCCTCTTTGCTGTCGTAGTAAATTGACCACTGGCCATGCTCAGCTCCTTTTTCCCAAGGCTTCACACCTCTACAAGTACCAGAGTCCGCTTAAGATGAACTCCATGTGCCATGATTAAGATGAACAACACTTTTGTTCACTTGTAACATCCACAACGCAATAACGTACGCTTAAGACGAATTTCTGGTAATACAAATTTTCGCCGTCCCCTCGAGTTTGTCTTAATGTATATATATATATAATGCTAACCGTCTCTCCGTACTATCGTCCGCTGCGCATCCTGTGCAGCTGCAGCACTCACTAAGTGGGTCCAGATGGACCCTGCTCCTGGTGCCTCCACACTATAACAGTACCCTGTCCTTGCCAATCCCTGAGAGAGCATGCGCCACTATTCAGGGCACACACAGGCTTGACTGACAGGCTTCACTCAACAGCGGGCACAACACTACAAAGTGGGGAACCTAGTGCTCCCGCATAAAAATAGTGCAGGTGGAAACGTTATCTGTTGTGTAGTCCTCTAAACATCTTGGCTGTGACTCTTATAAGGCAAAAGCTGTGTCACCAACGGCTACTGCAGACCATTTTTGAAATAAAACTTTTTCCACGATCATACCAAGGTCACACCGAAATGTGCACAACTTTAAAAAGGTCGCCTCCAGATGAAATCTTACGACTGTGTTTTCGGTACCTTTAAAGTGCGCCAAGCTTTGTACAACAACAACACAAGGAAGGTGCACAAAATTTGTGGTAAGAAGCATGCTAAGCCCCTTGTTAGTTGTGCGATGAGACACCTTTGACTTGAAATAAAGCTTTCATTGGCCAAATCAGCTGATGTATCAGGGACCCCTTGAAAATGTGCACCTTTGGTAGAAAATTACACAGGCCGTTTGAGTGCAACATTGTAATTGTGCACCCAAGTTGACAAAAAGAAAAATAGTGGAAGAAAGCACGGATGTAATGGCACATAATGTAACAAACGTTTTGTATCAAATAAAAGAACAATTTGTTAGCGAGCCCCCTCTTTATCAATCTACTCCAAGGAATGTGCTCCTGCCAAACGCCTGTGACCTTTTTTTATGCTTCTTATACCTGATCGACATACCCTAAATAAATCGGTTGCAAGTAGCGCCCGTCCTGTCTGTTCAATGTCCTTGTGGTCTTCGCACCCAGAACTGATGCACGTACCAATGAGCTCTTGAAGAGTGGTTGGAAGGTAAAAGTGGCTATGGTGCAGCTGTTCCACTAGTAGAAACAGAAAATCTGGGGTGCTTGGGTATAAAACAGATTTTCACCCAAAGGCCAAATTGGGCATAAAACAGCACATCATCCTATCCTAACGCCGAATGCAAGCACAAAACAGTGCGGCACTTTTCTGCTGTATATGTGGCAATTATTTGGAAGCAGTCTGTACCTGCCTTGCTGACATAAATATAAGCGAAGCAGGCATCATAAGTGGGTAGCACAGGTCACAGCTGTAACTAGAGCTTCTATGTACAGTTAAAAAGCATTGTGCGTTTCGTTGTTCGCCCTTCGCACAAACTTAAGACTACATGCTCAATAAATTCTTCTGAACGGAACATACATATACCGACACACGTCAAAATATGCGACTACAGATCCCACGAACATCTGAAGCGGAGCTTGCACGCTCTAGTAGAATGTAAAACCATGTTGAAGCACACTAGGTTATCTAGAAGTTCTGAGTTATTAGTCACTACTGCTAGGCATATTCCATCACAACTATGAGATAAAAGTGACGGCCGGAAGCACGCCGGGCAATGCACGAAGCAGCACAGGCACCAATGTCGAAAGCTTGCTGGAAGCGTAACGCTCGCCTTCCACTCTCAGATTCCTTGGCACAAACGGGTGGTGGTGCTGCACCAAATGCACCACGGTGAGCCAACTTCACACAAGGATCGCACGGAAAACACTCAGCAGCAATTTGAAGAAAACAACCAGCAAGAAGGACACATTGCAGGAGCTTCCAAATAAAGCTGGGCTACTGATTCACTGTAGCTCGCTAGACGCGTCCTGTTGGTGATATGCAGCACAGCTGAGCCGCAGAACATGGAGGGAGGCTGAGCGAAGCGACTAAAACCTGACCGCAACACGGACGTTGTTCAGTGCGCGTTGCACGTGTTGCCAGCGTAGCCGTGAGGGGCAGCGTTCAGCGTCGGTTGCGGTCAGGACAAAGCAGTGTTGCCAGCACGCGTTTGTACAGTATGCTGGCAACAACGTCCGTGTTCCAGTCAGGTTTTAGTCGCTTCGCCCTAAACGACGAAGGCGCGGCGCATGTAGGCTCCCTATCCCGCCGGAACTCGAGGCGCCACCTGCCGCTTGCGGTGCAAACAGCGAGCCCGCTCTCTGCCAGGGAGCGATCTCGCTGTTTGTACCGCAACCGGCAGGGGGCGGGCAGAGTCCACGGCTTGGGTGCATTGCAGCTCGTCCGTTTTGTCTTGCCTTGAAAGCGATCACTGCTATGAAAGCCTCACTAGTTTGTCGCGGACGGGCGCAGCGAGTGATCAGGAGCCCTCCTACTCGGCGAAGTTTAACAGTTCCTTCATTTTTAGAGGACACGAAAATTGTTTTGTAGCCTGAGCTACACTGACCGAGGTTGAGCAGTTTCACGCGGCTCCTGGAGAGCCGTGCTGCGCATGCGCGAGGAGCAGGGACGTCACACGGCGCACAGAACGTTGCTCGCTGCCCGGCGTCTCTCGCGCACCCCACGCGCCCAGCGTCTTCGCGGAACTCCGTTCCGCACGTTGCGGCCCGGTCGACTTGATCATCATGCGAGGGGTGGCCGGGTGTGTAACCAATGGCTCGTGCGTCGCAGCAACACCGGCGTGGTCCTGTGGAACCAGCTTAGCTCTGGGGCGATTGTGGCGCTGCACCGTAGCCACTTCATAAACATACATGTGTCACATAATGCGTATACCGTGTGTGTGTCATTCAAGCAGCAGTTAGCATGATAATCAAGCTAATCTTTGATAATCAGGAAAGTTAAGTATAACCCGCTGAACCTTAGCTCACGCAACGTATACCCTGGCATAGCCGAGCTAAGCGGGGCTAATTTCTTTTTTTTTTCGCTGTACGGTTTGGAATCGGTGCACAGCGTGAGGCATCCGCAAGAAATTTGCTATGTATGAAAATGGCCCGTCAAAAAATCAGCTACCCTGTAGAGTAATTTTGTTCCCGTCAGTATAAAATAACATCCGCGAGATACAGCGCAAAATCCGCTAAATTGGCGTCACTGCCTCAGACTGCTTATAGGAAGTCGAAAGCCGAGCAGCGGCACCAGTGCACAACCGTGCTCCTCCACTTCACATTTCCCGCCGTTGAGGTCACATGAGTTTTGGTGCCATTCATGTTGTCGCCGACGAGGATCGTAACTTTTCACGTTCACTTTTTTTACGTTTGAAGAAAAAATTAAGGCTTCCACTGTGAAATATACTTTATTGGTTGTGGGTTTAACGTACCAACGCTACACCTCTTCTATGACGCGCGCCGCATTGAAGGGCTCCGGATTAATTAGACCACCTGGGGATCTTTGGGCATGCGCCAAAGTCTTGTCACACGGGCCTTTTCGCTTCTCGCCTCCTCAGCAGCACAACGTCGGGAATAACGACAAGAAAAATTTCTGTACTTTTGTCGTATACTCGCGTGTCGTACTGTCGTCTTGTCGTGTCGGTGTTTTAACGTTCGGTCATGTAATGTATTCCTGTCCTAATTTTGGTGTTCCGTCGTGCCGAATTCTTCTCTTATCTTGATCCTGATGCTCCATCAGTAGTTGCACATGGTTTGAATGTTATTGCCCATTATGAAGAGTTGCGCCAATGGCTGTTCTGTTGTGACTGCAGGAGTGTTTGTAGTTGACGAAATTCACTTTGTGGTTACGACAGAAACGTGTCGTAACAACAGATGGTTTTGTCGCAACAACAGGACTTCTGTTGGCACAGCGAATTTTTTAGATGCAAAGCATCTCTTGCTCGTGGGGAAGTCCCGCGTCCGTGCCCCGTACGCAGCGCCTCTGATGATGATTGTGGCAGCATGCCCTTAGGGATTGGCCAACCAAAGAATCCATCACGAGATAGCTTCGCGTTCAACCACCGTCGCCATCTTCCCATAGAGGAACTGCTGATGAAGAAGGAGAAGAAGACAAAGCTGCGAAGAGGAGGGCGTGTACGTTGCTCTCGCCTCGTCCGCAGCTCTTCTGATGATGTTCGCGGCAGGATGCCCCTAGAGATTGGCCAACCAAAGAATCCATGACGAGGTAGCTTAGCGTTCAACCACCGTCGTCGTCTTCCCGTAGGGGAACCGCTGAAGAAGAAGAAGAATACAAAGCTGCGAAGAGGAGGGCGTGTACGTTGCTCTCAGCCGGTGCACCAACGTCAACAACCTTTAGCTCACCAACGCTGACGGAGACTACCGATTCTACCACAGATAACGACAACATCGAGAAGAACATGATGGACGAGTTTCGGCGCTTCGAGAACCACCGCCTACTCACCGTAACACAACAGTACTTGCGTGCCTTTGCCACCGGTGTGGACCCGGACGCGGAATTCGCTCTGCTGCTACTAAACACCAGATCACTCAACATAACGGCAAGACAATGGAACCACACGGAACCCCCATGATGCTTCGCATTCTCATCAGCGTTCCGCACGGGAAGATGCGGTAATTTTTTTCTCGTATGACAGGAATTCGTGATAGGTATTTGCTGTATCCCTGTTGTGATTTTGGACTGTGCGCTGCCTCACCGGGTCATGAAAAATAGTTGGGCGAGCGGAGATTCGTGGGGCGCCTACTGCGCCACAACAATGCTTTCGACAGTGCCTAGTCAGCAGAGATGCAGCAAGCAAGCCCGAGACTGTCAGGTCATCGGAGTCGACACGCGGAATGTGTACACGGCATTGTTTAGCACTTTCATGTGGGAAAGCCGACGGAAGCCGGAGGAGACAGTGCCTGAATTAGCGTGTGCGCGAACATAGAACCGCGTGGGGTCATAGGCGCACTTTTTTAGGTGCGGAGTGCCTCAGGACCACACAATGTCACCCAGGCACCTGCAGGATTCCAGCATGTGTCTAGTAGACCAGACAGATTTACTGTCAGTCGTCTCACCCACTGGGCTACGACCGTGAGTTAGTGCCCGAGAGTAAAACGGCTTACTCCCCGCCTGTGACCATGCGGAGTACCTTAGGACCTCCCAATGTCCGTCCGCGTCCATCCGCGCGCGTACCACCATCCAGCAAAAATCAAGCGAAATTCGATTTGAGCCGTGAGTTGTGGTTTCGTTTGGGGAATAATCAAGGTGCAACTCACGGCTCAAATCGAATGGCGGTCGGGGCGCAAATCGGATGTCACTCGGGGCGCAACTTGGACGTCATTTGAAGTCCCCGTACTACGCACCCTCGCCATCATCCACGGAGTGGAGATGCTGCCATATTTATTTTAAAGCAAAGCTTTCTGTCCCTTACTGGTGCCGTCAAATGTTAAGCCCAAAACACACCGCAGAAAACCCAACTTACACAATGAGTTTCCGCGAAAGAAAATTTAGCGCCTCGAGAAAAAAAATGCTTCCGTGGTCTGAACCGAAGATTGGTCTATCCCTCGCTGTATAAGCCTTTTTTTCTGTAACGCCTGGAAATTTTAGAAGAACTTTAGAAAAACTCATACCAGCCAATATAAACACAAACAGACAGCAAAGGGTCACTCTAACAAAGATCGGTATCATTTCAAACCTCAGGCAAGCAAACGCCCGCATCCAAAACAGGCAGCCACTCGGGCGGATCACCCTGCGGCACGGTCGAAGCTGTTGGGATTTCGGACTTTGACTCGGGTTGCATGGGAGAAGATATCGCGTTGTTATCGGCGCTTTCCTGAGAAAGGCGATTGTATTTTTTATTTTCAAAGTTCATTTGTTTATTTTCGTCTCAGTCAGCAAAATACATCACAGAATGGGGCCGATACAAAAAGGTTGCCAGAGTAATTGTACTGTTGTGGGACATTGCACTGGTGTTTCCGACCCGGGAAACAGCGTCGCTTTACTCATAATGGTGGTGTGGGGCTTTTGTTCGGAAGGTCGTGTCCCTGCTTCGGATCATAAATTCAATCTGCGTAAACGTCCCCATGCTTCAGGAGTCATCAAAAGCCACTTTCATCTCGCGTCAAGCCACTGACCTCCACAAAAAAGAAGGCACCTTGAAAAAGGCGTGACAGCAAAAGCCGCGAGAAAACAATGCCTTGATGAAGTGGAGAAGACAACCAGGCGTCTGGGGTGGATTTTTAAAGACCCGCAAGTCTTTACAAGAGTGTGGGCGAAGCTTCTCGCTAGTCTGTATAAACCAAACCAGAACTCCAAACCTCAAAGCAACCCTTAACCAAACACAAAACCATCCACAATAAACCCAAACCAAGCCCCACCCAACCCACCGACTGAGCGTGACTTGACCTTAAAAGACAACCATATATCTACACACACACAAGACAAAGAATCACCACTCGTGAAATAATCACCTCAGCACATACAGATTCACTTTCGCTGGCTTTTCTACTGTCACGCTATAGTTCTCAGCATCTTTCAAATCAGCCGCTCATCTCCCGGCATGCAGAGCTGCATATCAACGGCAACGTCCGTGCAAACTACGCAGCGGTATAGCTTCGGTAAATAGGGACATGACTCTGCAGCGCATCCATTTCAAAAGTGCCGCTCATCTCCCTGCGTGCAGCGGGGGCCAGCAACGGCGGCGTCCGTGGCAGCGGCGCCGCTCAAGGATCACCTCTAACGCTGTGCATATGAACACCTTCCCGAATGGCGCAACCGGATAGACCTCGAGTTCCGAGGATCCATTCCAACTACGGGGAGCGTTTTTTTAAAATGCAGAGCCTTTCTTTAACTCACATGTAGCGACCGCCGTGCGTCCGCAACAGCTCAGCGCGCAGGCACGCCCTCTCCCCCACTCCTCCTCTCCCACATCACGCCACCCTCCTCGCTCTCAACAACAGGTCCGCACCCCTCCCCATACACTATACAAAAAATAATACTTACCAGCGCCTGGTTCGATCCCACGACCCTGCAGGCGGAACGCAAGGAACATGGTGCTCTACCCACTGCGCCACAAAGCCGACACAGAATGGAAGGCTACGAACGCGCCTTATATCCTTGACTCATTCAAACTACGTCAAGAAGCTGCTGATACAACGCATTCACTACCTGTGGGCGGAACGCGAGGTACATGGTGCTCTTCCCACTGCGCCACAAAACCGACACAGAATGAAAGGCTACGAACGCGCCTTATATCCTTGACTCATTCAAACTACGCCAAGAAGCTGCTGATACAACGCATTCACTACCACCAACTCCCCAAACACTAAACGTTAACGCAATACACCCACCCCCTATGCGACGCATTTACTCGAGTCCTCCTCGCGGGGAGATAGGCCCTTTTTTTGGGGCGCTTGGCTTTTTGGAGTACCATCACGACCTTCCACGAAACGAGTGAGTAATACAGGCTTCACTTGAAAAAATTAGCAACGGCTTAGCTCGGCTATGCCAGGATATAAGTAGCGTGAGCTATGGTTCAGCTGGTCATTCTTTGCTTTCCTTGTAAAATAAGAGGCGAGAGCAAGGGCCACGACTTACGGCGGCACCGTGGTGGTTTTATTTACAAGATGGCGATGAGGCAAAGACGACGGAGCTCGAGCGCGAGCTGCTTACGTGAGGACCGGCACCGATGAGATCATCGTCATCGGTGCAGCGAGGATTGTCCATAAAGTTTTTACATCTTCCGCGGCCCCAAACAAGCCGTGGTCAGCCGCGTCCAGTCGGTACATTAAGTCGTTCCAGTCGATCCGGTGAGGCAGTCTGACGGGGAAACTGTCGCAGTCGCCGTCTTTTAAACCCTCGCGGAGGATGTCGGCGCAGTCGACGCAGCCAGGTCAAAATTCGTAGGCCATCTTCGCCGTTTTGTACTCGGATGTTAGTGTCAGATGTATATACACTGTAAACGCAAACTAGCCGGAAATGGAGTTTTAATCAAGTAATGTGCCCTGAAAAGTACCTATAGCAAAAAATGTACTCCCTAGGCATGATCTAAAAAAGTGGACGAACCTCCATGGTAGTACCGTTGCCCATCCGTGTTGCAAAAGGGAGAATTTAGAACGACTTAACACCATTTGTGAGGTGGCGTTCGGTTCCTTGTAAACTACCACGTCCACAATAAACTCCCCATCTGAGGTAATCATCTCAAGCGGGCGGTCGCCATGTTAGTCTTGTGTTGTTTCCGTGTATCAGCACTTCAACCGTGGCCTAATGCTAATTAGAACGAGTAACCAGGACGCGATGGTCGCATGCAGCTACAAAACCGATACCGTACGTATACCCGTATAGATGCTTCACCCAGCACGATCACAGGCAGACAGCGCGGCCGTGTTGTTTCAATCTGTTTATTTTGGCGATAAGTGTTGTCAAACTCTGCTGCTAACGAAGAGGCAGTTCTCGCCGTTGCAAACAATTGCAATGTTCATCTGCTTCGCTTGCTTGCGCATACATAGACGATTAAAATTCTCGTGCCAGCGCGCCAACACACCCGACTGCAGCGACTCAACTTGCCCTGGCGGCACGACTGGCTGCCCGGATGTAACCGATGTAACCTCTAGAGATGGGCAAAACGGCTCACTTCAGTGAGCGGCTCAGAACGGCTCAGTTCACTGAAGGGAACCGGTTCATTTGAACGGTTCAGCGGTTCATTTATTAGGTTTGTAACCTGTGTTAAGCATCCATAATCTAAATTATTACTCAATTGTTATTTAGTCATTTATTTTGTAACAACATCCGCTGTATTTGTACTGAAAAGAATTGGCCTCACCATCATTACAAAGGTTTTTATGTGTCAGTGGTATTTCAGAATCACTCTCGATTGATATATATAGAAGAAAATGCAACTTTTTGTCAACTTTATAACCTCACAAATATGGTCTCTACTATATGAGCTGTGACGCCAGAAAAAATGATTCTGGACATAATACAAGAAACTAATTTTAATATTGTGGTGGTGAACAACACTTTGTTCAGTTTATTCGAAGCGAGGTCGACGGGTCCGCTTTCTGGCAGCGATAATAGATAACGCGAAAGTTGCACACAAGACCCAGCTGGGTCGGCCGATACGCTTCTAATAACTCTACCGGAACGTGCCGACACGACTCCTTCAGAGCCATGCTCAGCACGATTCTCTAATCGAGCGAGCAGCCGCTGAACGTCGGTTCTTAGGAGAGCCGCTCTGCAAAAGAACCGCCGGGAGACGATAATCGCCGCGGAACTGAGCGGTTAAGAAGATGCGGCTCGTTCCTGATTCGGACAACAGCTACACGCACAAATGTAACTGTAGTGATTCTAGTGAATTATATGGTCACAGGAGTTTATTTTCCTATTACTTTGAAAATACAGACGCAGTTCGTTCACTGCTGCCATTGCGGCCTCCCGACCTGTCATTCACCGCCGCCGCCATCGCGGTTCGCGAGGAGCGGCTCTCGAAAAGAGCGGGAGCCGTTCTTCGGTTCAGTAACTGAGCGAAAAGAGCCGGAAGAGCCGATGAACGGGTCAAAACTGCATCCGGTTCTCCTGGCTCGAATTGTCTGCTCCCACGACAGGAGGCGCGCTGGAGGAGTTTGAAAAATTAGCCCCAGCCGGCCCGGCAGTACAGTTGCTTTCCCGCGCCGATAACAGATGGCGCAGAGCGACGGCTCATTTGACCCGGGTCTTCGGTTCTTTCGCTCAGTAACTGAGCGGATCCGCTCACCGGAAGAGCCGATGAACGGGTCAAAACTGCATCCGGTTCTGGCTCGAATTGTCTGCTCCCACGATAGGGGGCGCGCTGGAGGAATTTGAAAAATTAGCCCCAGCCGGCCCGGCAGTACAGTTGCTTTCCCGCGCCGATAACAGATGGCGCAGAGCGACGGCTCATTTGACCCGGGTCTTCGGTTCTTTCGCTCAGTAACTGAGCGTATCCGCTCACCGGAAGAGCCGATGAACGGGTCAAAACTGCATCCGGTTCTCCTGGCTCGAATTGTCTGCTCCCACGACAGGGGGCGCTGGAGAAATTTGGAAAATTAGCCCCAGCTGGCCCGGCAGACTGCAGTGGAGTTGCTTTCTCGCGCCGGCAATAGCTGGCGCGAGAGAGCGTTGACCCGTAAGGTGGGGACCTTATTGACCCGGCTTTTAGGCTCCGTTGGCTCTTTCTCCATGGTTTGCAGTGCTGTGGCTCGCCCCGTTCGACACTGATCACTGAGGGGGCGAGAAGGGTCTCCCTCTCTCCAAAAGAACCGCCGCTCACTTTTAGCAGAGTCTCTTAATACCGTTCTGGTCACGAAACTTCTCCGTCACTCTATGGGAGAGCTTGATATGGTGCCAAGAACGGCCGCTACGCGGCGCAAGCTGTCCTAGGGGGGCCATCGCCCCGCTGCGCCCGGCGGAACGCACTCGCAGCGGCGGCTGCCCGAAGGCATTGGGCCTCTTCGATTTACAGTCTCGGGCTCACCGCGGACTCCCCGAGAAGCAGTCCAACATTCGATTTCCCCGTGTATCCCTACGGCTTCGGGGAATCCTCGGACTACCCGCGGGCAGCCCGCGGGGAGCCAGAAGTGGAAAATCGAAGAGGCCCATCGTGTGGAGGCAGCTCGCGGTATTCCTTCCACCAAAGTTCCTGCATAGCGTCACGTGAACTTCATGTGCCAGTGCACCGCGTTCAAGGTGGGCGGCATGAAATTTCGAATGCACAATGACTAAGACATGCTGTGTGACGGGCTGCAGCTCCGGATACCGAAGCAACAAGGGAAAGGCGTCGCTCTTCTGTTTCCCAAGTAGCGCCGAACTTCGAGAGAAATGGAAGAGAGCTATACCGCGGTTGGAAGCTGGCGGTTTCAACTTCGAAAGCAAGAACGTTCGGGTTCGCGAAAAGCATTTTGGTGATAGCGACGTTGTAAAAACCGACGAGCACATCGTGAACGGGGTGGTCGTGTCGCTTCAGCGAGAGAGACCGAGGCTTTGGACGTATGCCGTTCCAACGATTTTTTGATGGGCTCCCGGCCTACCTGACAAAGCCGAAACCGCGTTCCCGGCCAGCGATTCAGAGGCAACCGGCGAAGAGGTGGCGCGAATTGTCTAAGCGGCGTATCATTAGCACCATATTTAAGATTTATTGCATGCTTTAAATGATAACCACGCCCTCCCTCCTTCTTCCCCCCCAGCACCCAAAAAAAATGTATGATGTGGTGCATCGGTAGTGGCAAAGGCGGCCGAGCAGCCAGCACTGGCATCAAAAGGAACTTCCAGATTAGGCTGCTGTACTTCCCTTCCCGAGGAAATCCTGGGTTGTCGGCAGGTAATTAATAATGCTCTAAACACTAAACACAAGGAAACGTCAAGCGGCGGGTGCCCCGCGTACATTGCGTGGAATAAAGTGAACAATCAAATGTTAGGCACGTGCAACTCGTGTTTAGAGTGGTCGCGAAAGCGCTCGGCTGCTATAACCACGCCATCGAAAGTCCCCGCGTCAAGAAAGCGATCGGCGCTCACAAACGTGTGTCCAAAACAACTGCGCATTTGGGTGTAAACTCAATTGAAACGCCTGGAATAAAAATTCTGGCTGTACCATTCACTTCATTTGAATACTTGGGTAGCAGCGCGCGAGAGGCGAGCCGGATATAATAAACCAATGGTGATTGCTCCTGTACGACCCCGTCGTGTCTCATTCCGTTCACCTTCCTTCCCCTATATGCGGCACTACCAGACTAGAAAGCTCACCTACCGCATTAACATAATCGCCCTTCGGCCAGGCGCAAATATAAACGATCTACCAGCAGCTGCTCGCATCGGGAGCATGGAGCATGAGCATCGTCTTTCAACACTTGCGAGCTAGGACGTACCGCATCGAGGCATCATAAGTACGCATATATTTGGGCTATGAGGTAATTATTAACGAAATCGTTATCGCTCGGTGTGAGAACACTTTAAATGCGCTGCTGTTTATAAGGTAGGCCCGCACTTCCAAGCAAACTGCGCGTGAGTTCCAAAGTAAACAGCTCTCATTCGTCGTCGACACTGGATCCCGTATCGACTTGTTTATCTGGTGGTATTGATGCGTTCAGAGACGTTTAAGAAAAGGTAACAGGAAGAACACAGCACGCACATAAGCGCGTCGAAACGTCGGCAGTAGTGCGCATACACGCCCAGCACTGGCGGCGGCTTGTGGCCCCCCTACGACGGGTGGCGCCGCTAGCGAGAGATGTTGTCCCTATATCAACCTTCGGGCGGAGTTTCGTGACCAGAAAAGCATTGAAGGACTCTGCTTTTAGTGAGCCACGGCTCACTCGTTCTTCAAAAAGAGCGGCTCAAAAGAACCGGATCACTCCTGAGCGACGCATCTCTAGTAACCTCCGTGTTATCAACGCAGCGCGGCGGTGACTCGGCGCGGCCGGAGCTTCAAGCCTCGCCTTGGGCCGTCGTTTTTTCTTATTTGTGAAGGACTAGTAGCGCCCTTTGGTGGAAAGATTTTCATGTGCCCCTGTCACACGAGGAACGGCCGCAAACAGCATTCGGATACGGCGACAGTTGTGGACAGCTCGCTGGTAAGTGGTCTGTCATCAGTCGATGCGTTTGTCAAACGTTCGGATAGGGTTAACAGCGAAGCACCCGGGTACCCGTGCCGCTCACAGCACGTACACGCACGGGCAAAGAAAAAAGCGCACACTCGTATTATTTTACTTGTTTGTGGGTTTCGGGGTATGCATTCACATTCTTTTGTAGGCCGGTTTGTAACAGGGCATTCGAGATAAAATCGTTTGTCGCGCGCGGCGTCGTTTCAAAGCAACGTGACGGTTACTTCGTGCTGGCGAAAATCAGCGCAGTCAGACGCAAGCGGGAAGGAAGGTAGAGAGATCGGGAAAGAGGGCGCTAATATATAAAAGAAAGCGTAATGCAAGACGAGAAATAGAACGCAACCCGCCTGCGTTTCTCCGAACTTCAGGACAGAGCCGCACACGGGTACGTTGTCACGAAACTCGAGCGTACGACGTCTAAAAGTACCGTATATTTTTTTCATTTTTCAACGTGACCTGAGCCACTTATCTTCTCATTGCCGCGCATGCAGACCTGATTGTGTCCCTGTGTTTGAGCGCACAGCCATCCTTTTCCGACATAAGAACCAGCAAACGCGAGAAATTGTAGAAGCCAGCCACATCAGAAAAGCTGGTTCCGAATGTATCAGTCATCCCTCTATCGCTCTGCTTAATCGAGAAGTCGCACATTTAGACGCACATTGAGCGCTATTTCGGTGCCGCCTCTTCTGGGCATGCGTGTTGGGGGTGGGAGGGGGTCTTAATCCATGTATGATGCGGTTATCTTTGCTGATTTCTCGCCTTTCGTGCGCCTAAAAGTTCGTTTTGTGGTTTTGTTGTTACGGTTTTTTAGTATTTTCGGCTGAGTGCGCCGAGACCTGTGACGCATTGGGGGCGCGGCAATTGGGCGCTTGGGCATTTAAAGCTTTGAATTGTGCAATAATAAACTAGTTGCGAGTCTGCGCTTGTGCCGTCTTCATGTGTTCTTGTCCTCGTTAATTTGCGCGCAGTTTGTTTTTCGAGATGCATCATTACCAACTCGCCTAACTCTCAACTCTTTTACAGATCCTATACTCCGTAAAAATAAGTTGCCTGTCCCTTTAGGTACGGCAAAATTTCGCGCAGCGCATCATTCTTCCAGGGGGCCATATCCTAATGTCAATGCACGCACTATGAAAGCAGCTTGCACTTAATGCGTCACATTGTCTGCTGATAAGCATTTTAGCTTCGCCCCTCTCATCATCATTCACTTCGTGGAGGTGGCGGGATTTTCTTTCATAGCTTGTTGTCACTGCAGTAATTAATAGCAGGATCAGTCCTACAAATCACAGAAACGGTTCGTTTCACGTTGAAAATACTCACAGTAACACACTTTGCACCACACGGAGGAACAATCGGTTGCAGTGATGAGGCATAAGGGCAACTTGTTGTTAAAGGGTCATTGAAGGCAACCAGCAAGTTGGTTTCAAACGGAAGTCGGACCTCCGCATAGCCATTTCAGCATTGATTTAGTGCCAAGATGCCTTAAGTGCTGAGAAATCGCTGTTCAAATGCTCATCAAACCTGACGCAAACACGACTGGAGGCGCTGTTTGCATCAGGATAAACCGGAAGCAAGTGAAGCAGCGGTGATTAATAGCACTATACAAGCAACTGAATACAACATTACCACGTACCAAGCAGTTTGCTCAGTTTCGGTCAAATCGCTCATGCTTTCGCAAACTCCCCTGTCATTTGCCGTTCGAGATCACTAAGCAAAATGTTTCTCCATTGGACATTGGACATGTTTCTCCATTGGACATTGGCCTTTTGAGGCCCCGCAATTTTTGGCGTCGAACTATTTTCTCGTGCGTAGCTCGCATGCTCCCTTGAAAAGCGGTACTGTCACCCCAAGTATGGACGAGTAGCACCATCCAGCTGCAGCCAAGAAAGAAGTTGCGCGCGTCAGGCCATTTAAGCCCTTCTGGTGAAACCGTGTTTCTGCTAGTTTCAACCTTATTTAAAAAAAAAAGCCAGTTGTAAGAGGGGTATAATAGTGTTCTCCGTGAGCTAATCTATCAACCTA
This sequence comes from Haemaphysalis longicornis, assembly GCF_048455015.1. Lineage (NCBI taxonomy): Eukaryota > Metazoa > Arthropoda > Arachnida > Ixodida > Ixodidae > Haemaphysalis > Haemaphysalis longicornis. The sequence goes on along the minus strand of NW_027526361.1, from coordinate 176,103,065 downwards.
GAGAGACTTGCATTTTAACTTCACTCTCATTTAAAGTTGTGCTCGAGTATATTGTGCGGAAGTAATATCTTTTTTATTGCTGCAATAGCCACGATGGTTAATGTACTGGCACTTGGTTTTATGAAGCCTTTGCATTCTTAATTTAAGTACTGAAATTCGCAGGAAACCTGGCCTAACAATTTTATTACTGTACCGAATTTATAAGTTCATATAACCATTGAGTCCGTTTTGAATTTTACATGTGGGGTATTTTTTTTTTTTTGCTTTTTCAGGCAGATGTTCCTTTGACTCCCTGCCTGTATTCCGTGAACTGGGAAGTTAGCCTCCACATCGATGGCCAGAGTGTCTTGACTGCATCATCTTTACTGGGAGGTCTGTGTAGTCTGTTTGCATCGTTCTGGGTTTTCAACATTCAATATTCCAAGAAGGCACACAGAGCTCTAATGTTTGTGGAACATGCCTTTTTGGACCATGCCAGCACCAAACCACGTGTGAAGGATTTAGAACTAATTAACTTTTATCGCATCAATATCCCTCACTAATATTTCATTTGTTTTCAATCCTGTAATCATTGGATAGTAGTCTAAAAGAATTGCGTATTATGAATCCGACTTTTTCTTTTTTCTTTTTTTTACTGAACAGGGGATATTTGATGAGCCCTTCTGTATGCTGATAATACAGCTCTCTTTTAGTGAAGCAGTAATATTAACGAACTAATTTAACTTGAAACAATTATCTAAATAATGTTGGCAACAAGGTTCCAAATGAATCAACTATAAAGTATCCAAAAAACACGAATTACATTGCTTTTTCTGCTCACTCTAAAGAAGCTGTCGCGATAACACAAATTCTGTTCTATATCCTTGCAATTAACCCCTCAGACTCGGTCACTTTTCTTGGCGCATTTGTGTCTTTATCAAAACGCACTGGTATTTTCCCCAGCATATTTCTCGTTCTTTATTCATTTATCCATAGCCATCTCATTGCTGTCTGTCTCCTACATCATTTATCTCTTGTGCCTTTACCATCTACAAAATGCTCGTTACCTTTCAATATCAAATTGTTACACAGCTCTCGCTCATTTCACCACCAATTGACATTTTTTTGTTGTTGTAAACCACTGAAACCATTTTTTTTCACTTTGTGTACTGAGTACTGATGCGTACTGATAAGTACGCATCAGTACTCAGTACACAAAGTTCTCAATCCTCACGCGTTCTCAATCGTCTAGTATTATATAATGTCACTTACCATGCCGTTGTGTTTGTGCCTATATGTTTTTCGCATATTTCCAGTTCTCGTAGTAATATTGTTTCTACAGTTTGTACAACTAGCACACAGCTCGCTAATTTCACCACCAACTGAATTTTTTTTTGTTGTTGTTGTAAACCACTGCAACCATTTTTTTCACTTTGTGTACTGAGTACTGATGCGTACTGATAAGTTCTGACGCGTTCTCGATCCGCTAGTATTATATAACGATTTCACTTACCATGCGTTTGTGTTGGCGCCTATCTTTGTTTTTCGCGTATTTCCAGTTCTTGTAGTAATATTAATTCTACGGTTTCTGCAACTAGCATTGTATTGTTGTATTCCATTCCTAACTGGCGTGTTATTTAGCAATGTTTTTTGTGCTTTCTTATAGGAGGTCGCCCTAAGTTTTTATTTCGGAACCTCCTTTTGTACACCATGTACCATGTAAACTTGTATGCGAAAGTTCGTTTGAAATAAACCTGAAACCGAGAAAAACCGTGTGAAATCAGTACTCCCGCAGGGAACTAGAAACTCCCTTGTGGCCTTGAAAAAACTCCTTACGGAAGGCCAACAGAACCGCCCCAACTTTCGCAATACTCCATTCAAAAGAAATATATAGTTCCCTTGAACCTCCTAAAAACTCCCCTCGCGAGGCCTACAAAACGTAAAACTCCAGGCAAAAGAAGTAAATGCTTCCCCTGAACCTCCTAAAAACGCCCCTAAAATAACATAAGTACTTCCCAAGGGAGACATAATAGGCTCCTATTCAACCGCCTAAAAAGTCCATAAACATCACTTAAAAACGCCTTCAGGAAGTAAAGAATACTCCATTTTAATCTCCTTACATTCTCCCAAACATTTCTTAACACTCGCTAACTACCTCCTTTCTATCACCTAAAATCGCCCTGTTTTGAGGAGGTAAACAAAACCTCCCTATTCCATGTAGTAAAAAAACTCCTACAAGGAGGATCACTAGAGGACAGGCGAAAAAGAACCTCTAGGGAGTATATGGGAGGAAAAAAAAGTTTAGAGTGTACCATGTCTTGAAAACCGTTTCTGCGAGGCTCCGCTTCTTTCTCACTCTCTGTAGTCTCGTAGTTCGATTGTCGTTGTCAGATGCTTTCTTGTTCTTCCAACGGTGTTTGCCGTAAACTGCTTTCTTTAGATTGCGTTGTGTTCGCGCAACGGCGATCTTCTCAGGATGTCTCTCAGTAATGTCGGTATCCCGATCTTCAGTTTCGTGCGTATCGTGTATGTTTGTTCCCAATATTTCTCGTTCATCTTGCCATTTTATTTTCTGAGGGGAAGCGTCCATTGTTTCCGGCTGAACACACACGGCATACGGCACATGTGCCACTGTCACAGCACTCGGTGAACAGGCTGTCTGAATCGGGGTCCTTTCTGGGAACTCTTGAAACGAACACAAAAACCTGGTATCATCCGACTGAACGTCACATGCTGCCAACGAGCAGGTCGTCTTCTCACTTCCTTCTTGGGGTAGGACATGTGACATATGCGCAGTTTATGTCGCAGAAGCTTCCTTATCAGGGTTTGTCAAGTCTTATGGTTCATAGCATTGCTCTGTCAGTGTGAAAAATTCCCCGAATTTCGCAGACGAATGCAATTTCTCTATAATATGGCACTGTTTTGTGGTGTCGGATTTTGTTGTCCTTCAATTGATACTATATTCGAATCATAACATGAGTAATTTCATCTTCGTATTCTACATTGGTCGCATATTCCTCGTCCAGACATTCGGTGTGAATAAACGGTTTGATTTCTTCTTTCAGCATTTTCAATAAAATTTCAGTCTTCCGTAGCTGGCGCAGGAATTCTTTCAACATGTCGCAAACATCCCTTGTCATTACGGTCAACGTAAATGCGGCTTTTGCGTGTGTGCATAGTCTGCGAGCGGTTAATCGCGCCTTCTCCCTTTTCGTCGTCAGTCCATGCAGGCGCATTTTAGATTGAGGGTGTGAAAAAGGTAGCACATCTTTTTTTACGCGGTGCTTTGTGGCATTCCACTCACACTTTATGGAATCTCTGCCTAGACTGTCAAGTCTCGAGGCGGTTTATTGCAGGAACCAGAAAAGAATCCAGCCGCTGGCTGCGGCTAAAACATTGCGTCAGTCAGCTGCACGCTCTGGCGCGCCGGGACTTCTCTTCGTCTTTCGAGGGCACGTGCACCCTATAGCCCGCTACCTAGAGTACCGATATATAGCACTCCTCCCCCCTGCTAGTTGGAGTCTCCGTGTCTTGCAGGACGACGTCTATTCCTCGGTGGATTTGTGCGCCATTGAAATGCTGGCTGAGGACATGCTGCTTTGCCGGGCGATAGCTGTTCTCCAGAAGTGCTCCCAGCGGTTGTGCTATCTTCAGCATCAAGCCTCTCGTTCCGGGTTAGCTCTGGATTCGATGTGTCCAGGGCTAACGGCATCGGTAAAAAAGACGGCTGACCTGGGTACTCCATCCGCCTTACGCGTAAATGGTTCAGGTGTCTGTGAACCGGTCCAGTAGACGTCTGGACTAACCACGAGCGAAGGCCTTTCCTCTCGAGGAGCACGCCAGGAATCCAACGAGGCCCATTGCCGAAGTTCCTTGTGAAAACTTGCTGCTTGGGCTGCCAATTCTTTTTCAAAGTTTCTGAGTGTTCTGGATGGAGGTTGGGCCTGGTAGGCACTAGCAGCTGTAGATTTGTCCGAAACTCCCGACCAAGCATCAGTTGTGCTGGGCTTTTCCGTGTTGAGGAACTGACAGTGGAGTGTTGTTTAAAAAGAAACCTGGCCAAGCGAAGGTTAATGTCCGTACTCTTCCCTCGCGCCAGCGCCAGTTTTAGTTCGTACACCATGCGTTCCGCTTGGCTGTTAGTTGCCGTATGGTATGGAGCACTTGTGATTTTCCGAATTCCGTTCCTCTGACAAAAGGTGGTCATCTCGGCTGAAACGAACGCAGTGCCGTTGTCAGTAACGAGCTTCTCCGGAATTCCGAAAGTAGCAAACAGTCGACGAAGCTCCAGAATGACCGTTGCCGAAGTAGCGTTTGGGACGCACCACACTTCGAACCATTTGGTGTACGCGTCTACGATGACCAAGAACATTCGACCTTCGAGCGGTCCAGCAAAGTCCAAATTTAGCGTCTGCCAAGGGCGCGATGCGTGTTCCCAAGTAGGCAAAGGAGTTCTAGCGTCGTCTCTCCGGGACTGTTGGCACTGAATACATTCAGCCGCCGTTCGCTCGATTTCTGGGTCTATAGCAGGCCACCACACGTAACTGAGTGCGACCGCCTTCATCGCTACCACACCTCGTTGACCGGCATGAATAAGCTTCAAAACTTTAGGTCGAACAAATGTTGGTATCATAACGCGTGAGCCCCAAAGCAGGCAACCACGCAGTTTCGACAACTCGGCGTCCTTTTTACGAAAAGGTTTGAAGGTGTCCGCAATTAGGTCACGAATCCTGCCCTTTTGGACCGCATTGTAGACTTGATGAAGCGTCGGGTCTTCCTCCGTCAATGAGGCTATCTTTTGAGCAGATAGTGGGGAATTCGGAAGTGCTTCCTTCATGAGCACGTCAGCGGGAGGCCATGGTTCATCATCGGTGGATGACAGAGGAAGCCGACTAAGGACATCAGCATTTTGATGGAACTTGACGGGGCGGTACGCCAGCTCATAGTCGTACGCAGCCAGCTTGATGCACCAGCGCTTCATGCGCGGAGACACAACCGCCGGTACCGGTTTCCCGGGACTCAGATGACCAAGTAGAGGAAGAAACGACCACCACCACCACCTATCATGAAGTACGGAGCACTGTGGTGATATAACAGATGTGAAGTAGTGAGAGGAATCTGGAAGGGAGTAATGGTACCAGCACTCACCTTTTCAAACGCAGTAGTGTGTGTCAAATCAGAGATTCAATCAGGGCTGGAAGTAAATAAGAGAGCCGTAGGTCGATTTGCATTAGGATCCACACAGTAAAACAACAAATGGGGCAGTGCAGGGAGACATGGGATGGGCATCCTTCGAAGTGAGAGAAGCACAGAGCAAAATATGTTTTGACGAACGACCTAGAAATATGGATTATTAGAGATGGGAGGACAAAGTGTTACGGTATCTTTACATGAAAAGCGTGGACACACAGTGGAGGAAAAGAACCAGAAGGCTAAGGACAAAGTATATGAAACCTGGAAGTGCAGTGGAAACGGCCAATGCAATAAAAAATGAAGTGAAAGAAACAGAGACAACGACCTGGAAAAAGAGGATGGATGCGAAGAAGTCCTTAGATATCTACAGGATCGGGAAGCAGGAGATCACAAGGGAAAAATTATTCTACAGTGAAACCTCGATATATCGAACAGCACGGTGCCCGCGAAATAGTTCGATATAACCAGAATTCGATATATAAAATTACGTAACAAACGCGTCGTAAACTGGTACAAATCCATAAATGAACGAATCGTACGGTAAATACTCACTTGGTGCTTCAAAGTATTCGTTCTTTTGGCTTAAAGTACTGCAGCAGGGTAGCCTGGCGTGTTATACACGACTTTCTCAACGTAGTCCAAACGTTCCACAAGCGACAGGCCGGTGCCTTCTATAGCCCTGCTGTAGCGGTGAGGTATGGCCAAAACCGCTGAAGCCCCGGTCGAAGTCTGCAGTGGGGCACTATCAGCGCTTGCGGGTACAGCCTCCGCAGCGTCTTCGTTTGTGCGCTCAGTAGTAACCTAGCTCCGCTAGGATCTCCACATCCGTCAACTCCGCCGTCGTTCCGGTGCTGTCGTCACCGCCAACAAAGTCATCAATGCACATGTTTCGTGGCTCAGCACCAACAAAGCGCTCCAGCTGGCCCCAGGTTTCTTCAAGCTCGCATTCTTCTTTTGCACCGTCCAGTTCTGCTTCGGTGCAACCGATGCGCAGCAGTCTGGAACGCCCATCGCGCCACCGCTATCCTCGAGGGTGCTGCGGGATAGCTCGCCGCCTGGCAACAGAGCGCGAGCGGTCTGGGCAGTCTAGGGTGGCGGAGTTCGATATACCCATGCCATGTCCGTCCCAGTTCGAAATAAAAAATTAAAAATGCAGGTTATTTTCCACGTGATATAGAAAGTGTTCGATATAGGCAATAATTCGATATACCCGTGTTCGATATATCGAGGTTTGACTGTATAATACCAAAGGGAGTGCATTGCTTTTTGAAGCCCGGGCGGGTTGCTTGCGGACAAAAACGCTTATCCGCGAGCCGGTACAGGAAGAACTATGCGCAGGCTGCGGAGATGAGCCAGAAACCATGCGACATTTGTAACGGAGTGCAAAAGTATCCGTCCAGTCATCAGGGATGGAGCCATCCAGCTTCTGGAAGCCCTTGCCTTTAAGGTTAGCGGAAAAGTGAATTGGACAGCAGTAGAGGTTAGTAAAAAAAGGTTAGAATTTTGGTGGGAAAAGAGCAGGGAGCAATCTGGGAAGACATGCGAACAAAGCAGTCAGACTAGCACATAAATTTTGTTAATGTATTTTCTTTTTATTTTGACATTATTTTTATTTATTTTGTTTGTTTTTTATTGGCGAGGTGATTTTACAGTGGCGTTGCGACTAAGGCCGCTGTGCAACGCCACCCCGTTACAAAGGGGAAGCCACAAAGCATCATCATCATCATCGCAAAGGTTTCTTAGTAAGTATACTGAGAGAAAACTGCCCCTTGTAAGCCATGTCGTCGTGGGGGTTCATGGGAAGACCCCCCTTTTTGGCTTGGGCTTGGCATGACAATTGGATTCTTCAGCGGTTTTTGAGATTTGCTTTCTTCACTATGCATCAACACGTTTACGAGCTACAAGGAAGCCGAAATCCTCCCTGTTCTGTGGTAGCCGCGTTCGGTGAAACAGCAGGCAGTACGTGATCGCACCTAACATTGCTCATGCCGCAGTCGAAGGACGCATGACTGAGTGGGTAATATGCCGCCGCGAAATTTGTAGCCGACGAAAAGAAGTAACAAAGCGCACTTCGACGAAGACAAGATACGACCACGGGGATACGGCAGATACGAGCGCTTGTATGCGTCCTATCAGAGTCCTTCAATGCTTCTCTGGTCATGAAACTCCCAGTGTTGTACGTAATGGCGTTCCAAGGAACGGCGTTCCTGGAACTAGTTCCTTTTTGGAGGAACGGAGGAACGCCACCGTTCCATTAAGGATCGGTGCAACTGCAACGGCGGTAACTCGTTAGATTTATGAAGGAACGGCAGGAACGGCGTTCCTTCTGCAAACGTTACATTGCTAGGATTTGTCTGTTTTTGATGCCAAAGCTCGAGTACAAAAATCACAAGTCGCTACCCTGTTTCTCTTCCTATAAGCTGCCAAATTTGCCCACCCTTCACGGATTGTACTTCCTTGAAGGTTAAAGGCAGAAGAATTACCACGAAGTAGGTCGCAGCTTGGTCTTGCTTTCATGCCGGTTGAGCTTACGCGGCGTTCGACGGGTATGCCGCGCGAATGCTTTTCACCTTTCATCGTTTGTTTGGGGTGGCCAAAATGCACCTCTGGCCGATAGAATTGTTGGCGCCGCAGGTTCCTTGTGAAACCATCCCTTCTGTATATTGCCAGGGGTAATTACAGCATTAGTGCTCGCGAGGCGCGGGTGCGTTGTTGTCGGGGCAGTTGCGCTCGCTGTGAGGTCATTTGAAGGGTCGCCGGCTCTCAAAAGAGCTGGGCGCGCCGCAGTGTCTCGGGATGTTGTACTGCTCGAAGTTACAGAGTACGCGCGCAGTTCGTCACGGCGCGGTCTGTCGCCGATCTGGCGGGAATGGGCCGACGGGAGTGCAAGGTCCTTTTGTACTGCATGCGTCGTGTTGACAAAGGGCAGGAATTCCGTCATTGTTTGTTTGTTTGTCTTTATTCGCATCTTGAACAAACGTACATGACGCTGGGAGCAAGCAGTAAAAGCTGTCAGAAATCGACAGCTTGACAGAGCTGCAAGCCCCCAAGCACTTGACAGCGTTTCAATTATGCGCTTTCAATGAAATAAAAACCAGTTGTGAGTTAGCGCTCGTCTTGTCTACTTCTTCTGTCCTCGTCCATGTTGCGCTGTTTACAGATGTCACCTTACCAACTCTCCCAGCTTTCCACCCTTTTACAGTTTAATTCAAGTACACAGGACTCTCTACATGTTATAACCCAGCCGCTCTCGCCTCCCTGACCGCTATATGTGTCTGCAACGCCCGCATTGCGTCATGGTACAAAAGACTAGGCTCCTGTCCTCCGCACGTCCAAGCCTTCTTTGGCCCTCTTGGTCTTCCTTCGGCAAGAGCCCGACGGATCAGCAACTTCCTGTGCTCCGAATGGTCTCACAATGGCCGAAATGTCAAGACAACTCTGCGTGTTATGTGTGAGCAATACCCCCGCCAACGGCAAGCGCCCGTGCCGCAGTGAATTTTCTCAGTGGTGCAGGATTGCTGAGAGGACAACTGTAGCCCTTTGGTCTTCCACTCTTCCAAACCTACCCCGCAAGAAAACGACGGCCCCTCCTGAAGGGGAGGTGATCGTCCTCGGTGATCAACCAGTCCCGCCAAAGGTCATCGACGTTCTCCGCAAAGGTCCGAAGTACGCCTTAGAGCCTAAGTTCTCACCTGTGGAAAAACATATGTTCTCAAGGGATATCGCTTGTAAAGTGCCCGATGAGTGCCTCCCACGTTGCCTGCAAGAGTGCGTGGACGTAGTCGCGAGGACCGCCAGCGATAAGCGTGAGTCTGTGTCGGTGTCTCGGGTTGTTGAATGTTTGGTTGGTCAGGGGTTGAGGCTAATGGAAGCGGATAAGGAGGGTGTGTTTGTTGTTATACCGGAAGGTATTTTTAATGAAAAGGCTGAGGCAACCATGCAAAAAAACTTTGTTCGTGTGAAAGATAAAGAGAAAAAAAGTAGGCAGAGGGCAGTGGCCTTGCTCATTGACCTTAATATTGAAAGGCTGGCAGCTGATGTTAAGAAGTCCCAGAAGGGTAGTCTTGACATCTTTTTCTCCGCTAAGACACACAAGTGTGGTGTACCGTTCCATGCCTTCGTTACGGAAGGGAATACGTGGCAGCATGTGGCCTCGGGCTTCCCTCAAACACATTTGAAAGGTGGAAAACCCGTTCCGCATTACCAATTCGGAAGCGCTGGTGCACATACTTCAGGCTGATAATCCAGGGAGCTGCCAGGCTATTAGTGTCGATGTGACTGACTTTTTCTACTCATTGCCCCACGATGAACTTGTGGAAAGTGTTAAATTATGCATTGTTCACTACAATGACGAGCTGGAGTTCAGGAATTGCACAGGCCTGCCCGTCCCGTCCTTCCTTGGACTTCTTTCTTTCTACCTCAAGTCCACTGTTGTATGCTTTGACCGAGGCCTGTTCATACAAAAGAAGGGTGTTTGTATAGGGTTCAGAGTAGCGCCAGTACTAAGTGAAAGTTATCTGAGCCGAGTGGATAGGAAGCTTGCGGCCAACCTTGATCAAAAGGTCTTTCATGTGTGGAGGTATGTTGATGACTTCCTTGTACTGTTTAAAGCCGTAGATTTCGACAGAATTTTTTTTCTCGACGTTTTCCATCAGAGTGGCCTTGGGCTGACGTTTACTGTCGAGGTTATGCAAGAAACTGTGATCGAGTTCCTGGATTTGTGTTTGACGTTCTTGCCATCCCATGTCTGCTGGTGCTATCAGCCACGTGCTAGAAAACCTCTGCTTCCGTACGCTTCGAGCCATTCGAACTGATTAAGCAGGGTATCGCCCTCTCTTCACTTCGGGCCGCCCTGTTAAAGTCGTGCCATGATAGTGTTCACAAAAGCTTTGACCAGCAAGGTAATCGACTAATGTGCGCTGGGTTCCCACGTCATGTAGTGTCTAGCGCATGCAAAAAGCTGCTAAAGCGCCCACGGACATCGGAATCGGCTGCAGCTCCAGGTACTGCCCCAAACCCGAAGCGGTACGCAGTTGTTCATTACGCTCACAGACAGACGCATGGGTTAAGGAATGTAGAGCAGCGCTATGGTGTATGCGTTGTTTTTTCTTTCCCTGGGAAACTTGGGAAGGTGTGTGCTCAAGTGCGGAATCGTGTTGAAGGTAGGAGTACACAGGGCGGTTGTGGTGTCGGGCACAAGACGCGGTTTGTACCTTGCAAGAACGGTATAGTATACCGGATCCCACTGTCATGTGGTAGACGTTACGTGGGGCAGAGCGGACGGTGTTTAAATACCCGTCTGACTGAGCACAGGCAAGCACTGAAAAGAACGTCATACTCTCGGCTGGCAGAAAATTGTAGCGCCCATGGCTTCTACCCGATATTAAAAGAAACATGTTCTCTCTAGTCATATTAAGCAGACCAGCCGGGAAATAATCGAAGCGTTCCACATCCGAAGGTTGGGGGACCGTCAGTAAACCGTCCATTAAATTGGTGAAAAGGAATATGGCTTCTTATCTAGCACGTGCTCTGATACGTGATGGCTGGGCTGGGAAGTATTCCGCGTCTTTTGAAATTGTGATTGCCCCAGCGGTTATCATTCGTACTAGCTGCACGGGGGCGAGAGTGTGCCCGCTAGGGTTGCTGTTGACTGTTTTTTCTCCTTTATCTTTCTTGTCCTTTGAATCCAAAGTGATAAATTATGCGCTCTCAATGAAATAAAAACCAGTTGTGAGTCAGCGCTCGTCTTGTCTACTTCCGTCCTCGTCCGTGTTGCGCTGTTTCCAGATGCCCCCTTTTCTACTTACGCTCTCTCCGGACAATTGGGACGGCCGTAGAAAAATTTGCGCGCAGTGATCTCGGAGGCCATGCCTTAGGTTTTACCTTATCTCCTCTCCGCCCCTCTCCCCGTGGAACAAATGAGCGATTAGAAGCCTTCACTCCACAACCACACGAGGCTTTAGCTTGATCTTGGCTTAGCTTGAAGGTCATATTGATGCTACGAGCTGTTCATCATCAGCGTCATCATCATTGTCAGCATAATCATCATCATTTATGTTTGTCTTAAAGACCTCGTGCGGGGTATTACATTAAAGGGGGCGAACCAAGAAAGCCACAAAAAAAGAGTAGTCATGTGAAATTGAAAGCAGCAACGACTGAAAAAGACTAAAAATACACGTCCACTAAAACAAAAAAAAAGGAAAATGAAACATCATTGAAACAAGAAACCTGCCATTACGCGATTAGTTGAGGTTATGGGCGACAATACTTTTTGGCATTTTGAAGGTTTTCGCTCTGCAGCGGTTTCCTGCGTTTGTACAGTAGATAATAGAGTTTTCGCCTTAAAACTGCGATGAGAGCGTACCTTCCTCCATCCCCTTTTTTATGGAATGATTGACCACCTTCTTATGCTCATGGTCCTTGTGCCATGAAATTAAGGATGGCGAGTTTGTTCCCCAGTTTTATTGAGGTGGTCTCATGACCGTCGCACTACATTCTAATTGCGGGGGTGGCTTGGCTCTTGATAGCCGTGTCCCTTATCAACTACACCAGAGTGCTCATGTTCGCGATCTTTGAAAGCAATGACACAGAGAGAGAAAATAAAAAAAAAAACATTTCATTGGGAACGACTGATTGAGACTTGGCTACGGGCGGGTACCTCCGTCCAGGATCCCGGTCTCATCTCATCTCGAAGCTCGAAGAACCAAGTCCCTCGGAGCCCCAGTGACGGTGCTGGTCACGCAGCTCGAGCACGGCTCGAGCACGACTCGAACAGCTCGCGCACGGCTATTCGTTGGGAAGGGCCTCTCTTCCGTCGAGCGGCCGTGGCTCGAGAGTGTTTGTGGTGTTGGGAGCTGAGGGCCGTATGACGGGGCAGCGCCAGGTTGCGTGAGAAGACGGCGGTGAGGAGCGCTTTGTGCACTGCCGGCTGATGGCACCACCAGGATGAGTGAATTGGCGATGCTGCTGCCGAGGCAAACTCCATAGCAAGAGAGCGCACGATCGGTTGAGTTGTTAGCCATCCTCAACATTACAGCGGAGCCAGAAACAAGGACTTAATTGAAATTAAAAAAAGAAATAAATACGTAAAAAGTTAAGTAAAAATACAAACGGAAATAACTTCATTCAGAGACAAACAGCGATAAAATGCTCGAAGATTTCACCACATAGAAATCTGCGCCGCTACCGAGAGCGATCACCAGGTATGGAATCAAAGCAACCGACGGACGCCCTGGCATGATCATCGAAGGAAAACGCCAGCCACAACAGAAAAGCAATACAATGACTAGAGACGGAGGCAAAATGCCTATTTTTGTGTTGACTCCGTATCAAGCCTATTTAACGTATAAGCGTATACAAAGGGAAGGGCATCATTTAAAGATAGTTTATTGCGCCTATAAATGCCTATTTTGAATATGCGGGCTTCATAACGCTTATTTTGACATGTGGGCCTATATGAGTTTTTAAGCTCCTAAAAATACCTTTTTTGTCTTATATATGCCATTTTTTGGTTTTTGGAATCGATGCACTGCAACTGCTGTTCTCGCTTCAGAAGCCAGTTTGTCGCACCACGCTCGCAAAAGAAATCCGCGAGCCTGGCCAAACAAGCCGGGAAACGCAAACCGTGCATGATCCGCCGGCACCTCGACCTCGCCACGTCGGGCTGGTAGAGGCCCGTACGCAGCGACACAGCAGTCAACCTCACCGATGTCACCACTGTCCACACGAGCTTGTTTGTTCTATGTCCTTCTGACGCGCTACGTACGCGGCCCGACGGCGAAAACTCTTAGCCGTGTGCCCTATTTATTGCTAATGCAATGAAAAACGAAAAAAAATGAAGAAAATGAACGTGACACAGCCGCGCACATGCCACTCAAGGTCAAGGACGCCTGCTAGGGGAAACCACATGCAAATCTGACACACCAAAGCTTTAATGTGACGCCAAGAACACGTGCACAGTCATCCGCGATCACGGGAACGCCGCAGGACGAGAAGATGCAGCACGAGTGGAGCGAATAAAGAACGAGAAACGGGACTGATAGGAATGAGCATCTCGGTACTTTTGAAGTACTCTAGTTGTGACAGCCGTCACTTGCCGTGACGGATAACCTGCAAGGGCACTTGGAAACCTAGCAATAGGGAATTCGTTGCAAACAGGCACGTAGGCAGGGGGGGGCCCAGGGCCCCCCCCCCCCCCCCCCCCGAAATTCGTCCAGTCGGCCTTTAACGCCAGAGAATCTTACAAGTTCTTCGAAAAACGTTAGAAAGCGACAGGTTCCTTTCCCCAAGCAATTACGCACAGTCACGCAGCTGTTTCGCATGCGCAGGAAAACGGAAAAAAATAATGTTACTTTCGCTGATTTTTCAAATAAAGATACTAATGATAATAAGTCGTAAGAGATAAACAGAAATAATCAACCGTAGTATTACTGAAAGCTACGCTTATTCCGGCTATTATCCGACAGCTAAATAGGACTTTATTTTGTAAGGCCGCATAACTTTCCACATACTTAAAATAACGCGGAATTAAAGCAAGAGCATGTTGTTGCGACTGCGGGGTATCGTGGTCGAAGTGGACGAGGTTGTGTTACTTGCAGTTCCTCTCCAGCTGCGACGACTTGGGCCTGGTGCTATCCCGAGCCTGTTTCCAAACTGCCCTGCCTACCAAGCCGATCGAGAAAGAAAGCTTCATACTAGTATTTACATGTTCAGGGTCTGAGTGAACAGGCATTGCGTTCCTGGTGGCGCGAGATTAAATAGACTTTTCTTGGTCCATCCCTGTTCTCCCTGTCTCCACGCTGTGGTGAGGAGGCACCAATCAGGAAAAATTCCGAAAAGGTCAAAATGCACGCACGCGCGCGCACACACACTGAGAGGGCATCTTTCCCCCTCTCGTAGCTGGAAGTCTGTTGCCTCCGGTGGCGCTTTCTGCCGAACGTCGACGTCCCCGGGACCACCAATATCGAAGTCCCGGAAAAACATTTCCTCCATTCCCACGCTCTGGGACTCGTTGAACAACAGCTTCTCGGGCGTCGGCCACATGCCTCCAATGAGGGAAACCGTCAGCACGCAGCACGCCGACGAAAGGGAGATGCCGCCCAGGGCTTTTGTCATCACTTACGGTCGTTCGGGCCGCATTCGGCCCGCCGAGGGTATGGGTGCTCGAAGTCGCCGACAAGCGTATTAGCCACCGCAGCACGGATCGCCGCCGTGAGGTGGTGGCAACTTGGGGAGTATTCAAGTGTTTTGTTTGACTGATAGCTGCGCGGCGTGGGAACACGCATGCGTACGGCTTTTCTTTGCCGCAGACGCAGAGTTTTTCCGCGACCTGACGGCGGAAGCTAACCGAAAGCTAGGAAAAGGGGACTTCTGTATGGAAAGTGACGTCTTGACGACCCATTCACCCGTTCGACCCCGCTGGCGCCTCTGCGAACCCCATCAACTTTCGTCCGCTGCCTGTGTCGTCGGGCAAGCGCCCGCGTGGCGGAAGGAGTGAACCATAATGAGCGGATATGCGGCTCTCCAGTAAGTGTACACGGGCGGCGTCGCCTCCTCTTACTTTGTGCGTGTGGCCGCCTAAGTACGGCGGTGACTTCGCGACTGATTGCATCTTTAGTGGATGCACAACATGCCAAAGAAAGCAAAGTGCGGGATTAGTTCTCAGCTGGGTGACTCCGTTGAATGCCGCGCCGCTGGGACGCGCCGTCGGCGCCCGGAGGTTCGTTTCAGCCGCGAGTCGGCGCGAGCAGTTCATATCTCTCCAAGTAGGACTCTCCACTGTCCGCAGTTTGAATTCGACGAATGGACTTGCTGGGGTCCGCCGAAGAGGGAAAAGGGAGGGACTCCTCGGCGTTCCTTCCCAGGTATGTATATAGGGGCATGTTCGCCGCGGGCTGGCACAGCGAGGCATGATTCAGCCGATTCAGCACCTCTGTTCGGCGCTCCTTCAGACCAAGCAAATTTGTGTCGGGGCGCTCTGGCGGAACAGAACGCAGCCATGGGGAAAGAAGGTGCCAGCCAGGGTTCAACTTCAACGGCCAGGAAGCGACCAGGACAAACGATGAAATTGACAAGCTTCTTCGCTAAAGTTCCAAAGGTGGGTCCTGTGTTTCTTATTGTCTTTGCTTGTTACGCCCGCTTTAGCGAAGCGGCAACTTAGTAATTCCCAGCTTGTGAGCTTCTGAGCAATACTATGACACTGGTTTTGCCATAAATGTCTATTTCTGAGATGGCTATTTAAACACGATGCATCTGTCGAGGAGTGCAATTTTCCTCATATAGCGCGAGTGCAGTCATCTTTAAATATCTTGTATACTTGCTACGGGTATGACTGCACGACGCTTTTTTGTTTTCTTATCACTACAACCATGCCACTTTCTAATCGGGCCATCAGGAATGGTGTCTCCATGACCGCAAACGATGGCCCCGTTACGCCATTCGTAAAACACGCATTCTATTCCAGCCCAGACGGCCGAATTTACTCCAGTCTAACGCAAACCAAATTTTTGCAGTTTCAATATAAAAATGCACTTGAAGGTATTGGTAGCAGATTTTAAAGATAATACTGTACTATGCTCCTATGTTGACGATTTAAAAAGAAGAGAAAGATGGAGAGACATGTACAGCTCGCCCCTCTTTGATTGAGCAGTTTTTCTCCTGGCAGTTAAATTTAGTGTATAATACAGTTCGCGTGTTAATTCAAGGTCTTTTACCTTGACCTTCACAGATGTTAAAAGTCCGCTAGTGCGTTTGTGTTCGAGGCACGGATATCTGCTTTTGCGCTACTCATAGTCACCACGACGTCGGGCACGCAAAAACACGCGACGCAGCTGTATTCAACATGCTAAAGGTCTTTTCTTACACGGCAGTTTTCATAATGAAAGCGGCGCACCACCGTTTACAGTTCATTGGAACACTAAACGAATGTTCGCGTACTCGCAAAAATAACCTCTGTCGCTTTTTCGTAATGACGACGAGTCGATGACACTCCATTTGAACCCTTCGATGAGATCATGGGAGGCTGTTACAAAACCCGCGAACGTGGTTGCGGTTCAATATTCGGTTTCAAAGTGCAGGCAATTTTTGGACTCGTATAAATTGGACAAAAGGTGCGCATTAGATTGGAGTAAGTTCAGTTCCAATAGCGAACCGCTAGGGAACGAAAAGGGTTCAATGCCATGATAATGATAAGACTGCGTTTTCGCCCATTAAAATACAGATGACTTCCACAGGACTACAACGTCAATTCTATATAATCGTGTTTGAATTAACGAGACTCGACTGCATCTAGTCTAAATCAAAGAGCACTATACACAGGCACATTGGCGCGAAAAATGAAATGTATTGAATGTACGGACACCTGGAGTCATTTTTATTTAGGGTGCTTGTAAAAGCGGAACTTGGCATAAGTCCTACGACAATAATTAATTGAAACATGAAGTAAAAACTATTGTCAGAAAACTTATGTATGATTATTTTTTTTATTTACTCCCAATCCCCAACCTACTTACGAGCAGTGGGTGGCACAACTGACCAGCTCCGACCTCTCCTCCCAGCGTAGCCTGGTAGAGAGGGCCCGGGTGGCCAGTGCAGGCCAGGGTATCCCGGACTAGAGGAAACCCCCCACCAGGCGGGTGCCCAGACAGCAGCACCTAAGGCTCGCATAAATAAAGTTTATTCCTCCTCCTCCTATCGT
Source organism: Haemaphysalis longicornis (assembly GCF_048455015.1). NCBI lineage: Eukaryota > Metazoa > Arthropoda > Arachnida > Ixodida > Ixodidae > Haemaphysalis > Haemaphysalis longicornis. The sequence goes on along the minus strand of NW_027526361.1, from coordinate 176,086,198 downwards.
GCCTCTAGGAAGGAAGCCTTCTTTTATCAGAAGACGGCTCTACCTCCGAAAACGTCACAGTACCTGCAGACTTGGATGCAGAGAGAACGGATGACTGTGAGGACGGTGTGGAAACTGTCAGCCCTCTTTGTCACAATGATATCGGAATGTTTGTCAATAACACTGTCATACCCGATGAGATCCGACAACGGGTATACTCTAACGTATGGGTGCCAACCCCGAGCTACAAGTTTGAAATCTCGGTCGCCAAAAACGGGAAAAGGCGCACGTTTCAGTTTCACTGGCTCCAGCGATATGAGTGGCTTGCATTTTCTCATGTGCGGAAGGGAGCTTTCTGCAAAACCTGCGTACTTTTTTGTCGTAAGAGCGGAGCGGGTAAAGGCTCTCACCAGACATGTAAGAACCTCGTAACAGTTCCGTTTACGAAGTGGAAGGATGCGCTTGAGACATTCGAGAATCATGCACGGACTGAATACCACAAGACGGCAACGGTTCACGCCGAATGCTTTCTCAGAGCCGCCAGAGGAAAATCAAGCAGTGTCCACGTACAGCTTAATCAGCAAGCAAAGGGCGAGCTCGAAGACAACAAGGCAAAGTTGCGCGCGATTGTCGAGACAATTTTACTGTGCGGCCGTCAAGACCTCGCGCTGAGAGGTGACAAGGATTCGGGGCGTCTTTCTCTTGAGGAACCCTTACAGAACGACGGCAACTTCTTCAGGGCGCTCTTACGTTATAGAGCGAATGGCGGAGACATCATTTTGACCAATCACATTCGCACAGCAGGCAGCAATACTCCTTACTCCAGCCCGCACATTCAAAATGAAATTATTTTGATGATTGGCAAGCTTACACAAGATAAAATTGTAAGACAGGTAAACGAGGCCGGATTTTTTTCGGTGCTGGCAGATGAAACAACTGATGTATCACAAACCGAGCAATTCTCTGTGTGCGTACGCTACGTCGATCCTACTACTTCGAGCATTCGGGAAGATTTCCTCTGCTTCGTACCTGTTGACGACGTCAGTGCGTCTAGCCTGGCTGAAACACTGAAAAGAGAGCTGCTGAATCTTGGCCTGCACTTGGACACGATGAGAGGGCAAGGATACGATGGAGCAGCAGCGATGAGTGGGGCATTCAACGGCGTGCAGGCGCTCATCCGGAACGACTTCCCAACGGCGTTGTACACGCATTGCTCGTCGCACTCCCTGAACCTTTGCTTGAGCGACGCCTCAGCTGTCCAAGACATTCGACGGGCCTTTGGAACAATTAGTGAGGTATGCACTTTCTTTCGGCTATCACCCAAAAGGACAGCGGTCCTGAAAAAACATCTGGAAGCGTCTACAAAGTCTTTCCGCCGGCTGCGCCGATATTGTGAAACAAGGTGAGTGGAACGTCATGATTCAGTCGTATTGTTTGGAGAAGCACTTTCTGAGATAGTTCACTCACTTGAATAGTTCATGGACACCTCCCCTGATAAAGCAACAGCGTCCACCGCTCATTGCCTCCATCAGCGAATCTGTTCACTCAACTTTCTTTTATGCCTCGCTGTTAGTGAGACATTCCTAGGCCTCACACACCACTTGTCTGTGTATCTGCAGAGCCCAGCTATTGACATGAGCGTCGCCTTGGAGCAGGTTGACCTGGTGCTGACTAAACTCGCAGAGATGGGCACTAACGCGGAGGCAGAATTCCACAAAATATTTTCTCTATGTCAAGATAGAGCGGCGGAGTTCGGAGTAAAGTGCGAGATTCCACGGGTGGTAGGAACACAGAGATACCGGGCAAACTACCCTTGTAGTTCTGCGGAAGAGTACTACAGGCGAGCCACGTTCATTCCATACATAGATGACCTGAAAGCTTCCCTCAAACGGCGCTTTGCAAACCATCGGAAGACACTGCAAAGTTTGCAATTTTTATTGCCAAAGCACGCCTCCAAAGGCAAATTTGAATCTGTGCAGCCGGCCTTCGATTTTTACCTCAGAGATATGACAACAACGCATCTCCTTACACTAAAAGGTGAATGGGAAATCTGGAAAACTAAATGGCAAGCCATGCAAGAGGAAGAACTTCCCCGCTTTGCGACGGACGCTTTAGCTGAATGCGACAAAGGCCTCTTCCTGAACGTTCACACACTCCTCAAGATATTGGCAACGCTCCCAGTGACTACAGCTGCTGCAGAACGCAGCTTCTCGACACTGAAAAGAGTGAAAACATATTTGAGGAACCGGACGGCTGAAGAGCGGCTCCTGGCCCTTATGTCCATTCACCGGATGCAAGTCAGTGTCGACGAAGTTATCGCTGTGTTTATGGAGAAACCACGACGTTTGAAAATTGCAGCGTGAACCGCTCTTTTCGGCCAAGCTACGTGTTCGTTTTTTTTTTCTTTTGCATTTACTTTTACTATACAGTAAAACAATCTCAATGCCATTCTTTAAAATTGTTTGCTGTAGAAACGAATGTTAGCATTTTGCATCTTTTGTGATTATGAAAGCATCCGTGTTTTCGTTCTTTGTGTTCAATAAAACTGATTTCCCAAATATGCCTGTTTTTGTTTAAGAATTGCTGTCATAAAATGGCTCACGTTCTTCTCGCCAGCCTGTTGTTGAGACACCGAGTGAGAATTCGGATAGAGAAAGCGTCCGACAATTTTTTTATTTATTTGCCGCACATGTCCCTGAGTAGGCGCCTGATTCCGTTGCATCCCCCCCCCCCCCTTTTTTTTGTCACTCCTCTTTTCGTCACTGTCTCTGTACGGCCCTTCTTGGTGGAGATTATTTGGAGGGAAAGTGCACACGCACTAGCTTTATTGCAGTGTCAAACACTTGCTTTCCATCTCGGATTAACTCGCTTCTTTCGCTGCATTCCCCTTTGTTGTCGTTCTCTTCTAATAATTAGGCGCCTTCTATATTTCTGGGCAATTGTTTTTCTTTTTTTTGCCATGGAAAGAGCTTGTTTCGAACAATTAGGCCTTGCCCCCCCCCCCCCCCCCGAAAAAAAAAATCCTGGCTACGTGCCTGGTTGCAAATAATATATTGACAATCAGTACACAGTGCCTATAATTCTTCCCGCAGCTTCCCTAGTCATCTGCTTCGGCGGAACAGAATATCTCAGGAATTTGTAGGGAATTATTGCAATTGCCCGTACTATCATGCGATTCATTGGTACTGTGAAGAGCTGAGAAGGACGTTTTGCTCTGTCAATGAACTGCAGTTTGTTGACCGAGATCTGCGAAGAAAGATGTGCAGTTAAGATCTTTGTTGGGCCTGCAGTTGTGTCTTCTGGCAGCAGTTACCGGTTGTGCCTCTTCCACAAGATCCCGTTGTAACCCATTAAAACACAAGACTAAGGGTTGAAAACTACAACAGATAAACTCGCCGGTGGTACTACCAGCATTGCAGACGACAAAAGTTTCGCAGCCGAAATTATTCACACCAAGCTACACTGGAACGTGACTTGGCACATTCGTGTATTTGTTTCACACTCTTAGCAGAAAGAATTTCAGCAGCTGAGAGCTTGGGCGCCCCCCTGACTAAGGATGCTGAGCTCATTTCGAAGGTCCAGGACAGACCCGCCCCCATCACCGAAGGACCGGTTGCTAATAGAGCCGTTCCTCTATGACAATCTGCCATTCTGTCTGACATAAAATTCCTGGATTCCCTGTGCTAAAAGGACCGCCGAACGTTCTCAGCACCAAGCATTCTGGGTTCTAGATGGAATCAGGTCATGGAGCGTCCCGAAGTACGAGCACGCTCTCCCAACTTCAGTGAACGCTGTGTTTTTTTTTTTTTCGAACAGAATTATCGACTGTAATGGGTTACGACTTCAAGCCGTAAATCATTGAGATGGGTGTGGCTTGTCATGGCTTTCGAGCTTTTCTTTTGTTTTTGAATCACCCTGCATTTCACGTAACTCTGCTAAAATAGAAACTCTTGTGTGTATAATTTTCATGAAGAAAATAAAATTGCTTTGCAACAGCATGACTTCTCCGCTGTTTTTACTGCAAGTCAAAGTGTTTTCGTAAAATATGAGCTATATGTGCCTAAACTGCAGTATTCAGTGCCTATAAATGCTTAAATAGCCCTTTTCAGTGCACATTATTGGAGCCTAAAACGTTGATTTGTTGTGCCAAAAGTTCCGGTCTCTGATATTGACGTATCAGCTCCCAGAACGGCAGCCTTGTTCATAATAAAGTCCTTCGAAAACGCTCCCGTACGGGGGCTGAAACGTCATTATAGTTTTCGATTTTATGGCCGGCCTCTTTGTTCTTTCTTTAGTGGTCATCACGTATCCATCTAGATGCTGGGCCTAAACAACTTTGGTCAGCGCTGCCAGAAAGGCCTAGGTTGCTCTCAGTTCTCTGAAATCACCGCCTTGGCAACGCGCTTGGAATCACATGGCCTGCCCTGCGGAGTAATTCCTGTCGCCAAAAATAGCGGCGTGACCTTAGGGAGGCTTGGGTACAGTGACCACGGTAGCAGGAAAACCCCGCGACCATGGTGTTTTGCCATCCACGCCCGAACGGTGAGTACCGTTTCAAGATCGCAGTGTGATTAAGCATGCGTCGAAAAAATAAAAAACAGAACACGGCCGTTAAGTGTCAGTAACGCCTAAAGCTAGTTAGCATTCACGGAAAGAATGTCCAAGAACGCACTTGAATCTCTTTGAAATGCATATGTTATCGTTAGTTTTGATTTACACTCGCACAAATCTCGTTAGTTAAACGTGCGACGTACAGCGAAATGTGCCAGTCGAGCATTTCCATGTATATATTTGTTGCAGTCTAGTGGAGCTGTGTGTGTGTGTGTGTGTGTGTGTGTGTGTGTGTGTGTGTGTGTGTGTGTGTGTGTGTGTGTGTGTGTGTGTGTGTGTGTGTGTGTGTGTGTGCGCGTGTGCGTGTGTGTGTGTGCGTGTGCGTGCGTGTGTGTGTGTGTGTGTGCGTGTGCGTGCGTGCGTGCGCATAGCGAAGGGTTATCGGACTGACGCGTGATCGAGAAGAAATGGCCTCGTAATTCGTAAATCGTATCTTCACTGTACCTAATTTGAGAAGTGGTGCAGTTACACGTTTGTGTTACTGTTTTGTGCGTGTATATAGTTGCGAGAAAGGGAACTGCGGCCTGGTGAGGCTGCTCGGGACGGTATACCGACAAAACAGCACCCGACAAAACGGCACGCGACAGAACAGCATCGACATAACAGCATGGCGTCAAAAGGGCACGCGACAAAACAGCACGTATCAGAAGAGCCCAGCGTCAGAAGGGCACAGCGTCAAAAGCGCACATGACAGAAAAGCACAGCGACGAAATAGCACAGCGACAAAAGCGCACGCGACAGAAGAGCGCGGCGATAAAACTGCACACGTCAAAACAGCACACACCGCAACAGCAGAGCACTGAAACAGCTAGGTGCGGTGGCGCAGCTAGGTAGTCCGGCATAGTGCACTCGCGGGCAGGGCTCGGGTCGGGTAGCACATATTTTCTCGGGCCCGGGCCGGGCTCCGGCTTGAATCAAATTTTAAGGCCCGGCAATCCTGTGCCGCAAATTCGACATTGTTGACAAGGTTTTCGTGTTGACCTTTCCGGTTACGTGAAAGCAAAAAGAAACGAAGTGCAAATTTACTACGGCGCTGTTAAAAGATATCATAAAAAACGATTGAGCTTATAAAGCCTTCACATCAAAAAGAAAAAAAAAACGTCTCGGTCCCATCAGCATAGCGGGAGAGAGCGGGCCAGAGAACGAGGCACTCCAGTCACAGAGTACAACATGAATGTGTTTTCTCTCTGCTTTTCAAACTAAAACAAGCAGAATAATAAACGTGACCTGGTCTTCCCACTGCGTGCAGAGTTTGAAGAACCAATTTTCGAGGAAGAGCCCATTATTTCTGCAGGTAAGATTTTTTAAAAAAAACGATCAATAAATGCGAGAAAGAGCAGAAGCGCAGATAAAATAATGCTGCCAACGTAACTAGAGAGAAAAACAAAAATGAAGTGATAAACGGGACGCATCGTCGGCTCAAGTTTTAACAAGTAGCGGATCAACGAAAGGTGCAATATCTGTTAAAGAATTGCAAAATTATAAAAACTATCTACTTGCTCGGAAGCATTTAAGGTATCCTCGGTGTGCCTTGATTTCGAAGACTGGCAAATGAAGTTGCAAATAAAGTTCCACGACTACCGAAAATACAGCTTCATTTGCTCAGAATACATCATTTGGAGCGAAAGTTTGGTACAAGTTTAAAGCAAATTTAAATCTAAATGAGCGGTATTCGCTTTGTGCTGCGCTTTTTAGGTTAACAGCAGACTTCTTAGAGTCCATGTTTATAGCCTCTCGGATCAGGGATGACGTTTAACAACTGTCTGGCGGACTCAGGCTTATTTTATTGAATTCTGTCGGGCTCGGGCATGGCTCAGACTAATACTTTAGAAGTTTGTGGGGCTTCGGCCAGGTTCGCGCTCACATTTTCAAAATCCGTCGAGCTGGGGCCGGGCGGGGGCTCGCATTTTAAAAATTTCTTCGTCCCGGGCCGTGTCTCTATCGGGAAGGGTCGGGTCAGGCCTAGAAATTGCGGCCCGTGCAGTGCTCTAGCCCGAGCCCGGCCGGGCCTAAGAAACTGCCCGAAAGCCCGAGCCAGGCCCGTCCCGCGGGCCCTACTTGGGCCAGGTATCTCGCATTCTCTTGG